>NC_041383.1:631811568-631903027 GCF_002162155.2 Triticum dicoccoides
AAACATTTATCGACTAGCCTCTAGATAGGTTTATACACCCGCACACTCGTGCTTCCACTCCCCTTCCCGACTACCGTCTCTCTCTCTCTCACACACACACACACACAAAACTCTCGCTTTTCGCACCCCGACTCGTATTTCTCTCACAAAAATTTATCGACTAGCCTCTAGACAGTTTTATACACCCGCACACTCGTGCTTCCACTATCGCATACATGTCTCTCTCCCGCTCCTGGTATCTATGTAGATTTTTCTTCCCTTCTTGAGACACGCCCTCTCGATCATGCACACACACACTATCGCCTCATTTTAAGATGATACCTATCGCACACACACTCCTTGTGTCTTTGTCACACATGCACTCCGTCCTCCTCCACTCTCCCTCTCTCTCTAACACACATGGGCTTTTTGCAACAACTAGCAAGATACCCATGTGTTGCACAGAACATCAGGATGAATTTGTATGAGTAGTTTATCTTGTGGGGGGAAAGGATGAAAGAGGGAAGGCCTTATTTGTAAATGTGGAGTGGGGTGTGGGTATCTTTTTGCAACATTGCCATAGTTTCCTTCCTATCCGTTAGATACATATCGGACGGGCTATATTGCAGGATGGCAGGCACACCATCATCACCGACAATGCTTTTAAAAGAGTAGGGATAAAAACAGAGTTGGTGATGATGGTGGGCCTGCCATCCTGCAATGTAGGTCATCCGATTTATATCTGACAGATAGGAAGGAAAATATGGCAATTTACCCGCACTCATCACCACATTTGCAAATAAGGCCTTCCCTTGTTCATCCTTTTCTCCCACAAGATCTTGATGTTTCGTGCAATGCACGGGCATCTTGCTAGTAAGAGTAGAAATTAGACATATGCCACTTCTCGAATCTTGAAACCAACAACATTCCTCCCTTATCTCATCAAAACCGCCAAAGGAATATATTTTGAGTGAAACATAACATATTTTTAGTGATATACGTATTTCAAAACTAGACTTTTTTTCTATCAAATCGGTGAATATGTATTATTCTACTTTGATCGTGTGGCAATGCATTGGCACATTGCTAGTAGTTATTATAATTTTTTGGACACTAGAGAAACGGTGGAGTACATATACGAAGAGAAGAGGCGCACGCACGCAGTCGGCCTCTTGCTGTCTTGCACACATAGTGTTACGTAAAGGCGATGTTAACAAATAAACCCTAAAACCCTAGGTGCGCGATTGCTGCATTCGCGGGTACCGGGTATGTGGTGGAGCACCTTTGTAGGAATAGTCAGCTCGCGTGATAATTTGATCCGTAGGAGTTGATGGTCGGGACCACAGGTGAACGACTTGGAGGCGGTGGCTCGTCAGTTGCCACAGATCGAGTAGCCACGTTTAAAATATCATTTTTTAGTGGGGTTAAGAGTTCCGATTTTCAATGGCGCGTTGTAAGTACTAAGTAGTTTTTAGAATGATTGGTATGGAGCGAAAATGGAATTCATAGTACTACGTACCTCCTTGGCGTATGGTTGTATGGGTTTATGTTGTGAGATGTTAAACCTGGTAGTTCTAGGGCAAATACTATGGTTTAGATTTAGATGCTGGTTTTCAGTAATGAAAATCGGAAGGGGAAACCCTTCTTTGATTTAAAAAAAACTACTACCTCCATTCTGGTTACTAGTCCCCATCGTATTTTGGGTCAAAGTTTGTCCACGAATTTTACTTGTAAAATGTGAATGGAAAACGAGATTTTCTTATATCCAAACAAAAAAAGGACTGGAGGGGGTGATTGCTCTGACATGGACGCGACCTCTCATAGCGCAAGCATTGAACTGGTGCGCCGGCCAAGAGGGCCCCACTCACTGCAGGCCCGGCTGAGCACGCCTCCTCGCCGCGTGCAACCAGCTTAAGACTTCTTCGTCTATTATTGTTTGGAAAGTAATTGTTGTTATTACACGACCCGAAAAAATATATTGTGTGCCACATCAGTAGATGAACGGACATCACAACAGGCATGCTGACTGGATAAACATTTGAACCTAGCTATTATGAAGGAAATTTTGTATTGACAACAGTTTTAGATAGCAGGAGACGCCTAGCCTGCTCTGCCTCTGCTAGCTTAATTCTGGCTTCTTCCATCTCTTCTTTGGCTTGGGTGAAGAGAGCATCTGATTGCTCTTTTCGCTTCTTCAGGAACTCAGCTACATTCTCAAGGGCTGCTCCACGCTTTCTTTCAGCCTTTACTAGAGCCACGAGGACACGAACATCTGACGACTCCACCTGGCTTGTGTGTAGTCTAGCATCATCTGGGAATTTGCACCTTGTGTCTAATCCATCATCATTAGGGTACTGGCACCTTGTGTGTAATCCAGCCTCTTTTTGGAAGCATGATCTCGAGGTTGACCATACTTCCCTCCTCGCAGGAACTGCATCCTGACATGAAGTTACTTCTTTTTTAGATCAATACCCAGAGCAACCCAGATCCATTTAGTAGAAGCCAGATAAACAGAACTCGGGGAAGTGAATTCGAACGGAAAAGAAATATAAAAATAGACTACCAGGTGAGAACACCCACTTCCTACATCAAGCTAAAAATGAAAGCATTAGGACGATTAAGACTCTTCTTATTACACATCGAAGAACACCAAGCTTAAGAGAAACAGAAACTACAACATATCTCATCGAAGAACACGAGGCTAAATGAAAGTAATTGAAAGGGTGTTATTTACCAAAGCTCATTTTACAGGTTCGGTGCAGCTCCTATTTAACTTGCCACACTCCTTTAAGATGTCCCCAATATCCCGTGTTTGGTCTTCATTGCTACTCTGCATGTTCGCACTCATGGTTTTAAAATCTCAACATGACAAGAAAAATATACTACTAGTAATACTCGCGCATCTTGTGGGCAATATTAAAGCACTCGTCTGCCATCTTAGAGCATCTCCAACAGAATCGCAACGTGCGGCGCTTTAAAAAAGCGTTTACAGTGCTGAGATCGAGAAGTAGAGAGACTAGAGAGTAGAGGATAGTTCTCAGCATTGATAGATAAAAAAATAATAGATAATTCAACTACTCCTCATCGTCTGACTCCTCCTCGATGATATCCTCCTTCTACGTCTGACTTTAGGCGTGAAGATACCGATCGTCGTCGGATTCCCAGGGCGACGCTGCTCGTAGCCTCATGTTGAATTGAGCATCCGCTTTTCGCCTACGCTTGTCCTCGCGATAGGAGGCTCGCTCCGCCCTCCTCTTATCCCTCTCCGCCCTCCTTTGCACGTAGAACTTGTGCTTGTTGATGATGTCCCGCGGGAAGTGTTGGCGCCACAATGCCATGGCTTCCTCGTCCATCCCGGCGATGCCGAGACGATTCTCCCGCCTCCGGTTGTCGCGATGATCCTCGTCGGTGCTAAGCCGCGGGAGAGGCGCGAGCTCATGCGCCCGCTCCCGCGTTGGCACATTGGGGAAGTTGAATGTTCTATGAGGCCACCAGAGGTGCCACGCCGCCGCGAGATCCGGTTCCGCGGGATGCGCCTCGGCCTCGGCAATTTCGACACCGCCAACGAGGCCGCCGCGTCGTACACGCGGGCGGCCTCATTGGCGGTGTCGAAATTGCCGAGGTCGAGGCGCATCCCGTGAATGGATCTCGGCAGAGAAGTCGTCGGAGGGGCGCGCGCGGATGCCGCGGTATCCCCAAGTTTCCCGGCGACGCGGCGGCATGGTGGCGCGTCGGCGGCGAAGCGAGAAAGAGCAGGGAGAGAGCGGTGGCGAGGCACAGAGCGGGGAGAGAGCGGTGGCAAGGCACAGAGTAGTGGGAGGGCGCGCCGGACGCCCCGCGCCAAAACTAGCATAGTGCGATACAGGAGCGACGCACAATTACAAGATGATATTCTATTGGACAATAGAGGCTATAACCAAATACTTTCACGGGAACAATAGCACCCAGGAAATTTGAAGGGTAGGTATGAACAAAATTGGAACTGCACACGTACTGCTAAGTGATTCAATACACACATTACGAATTGAGGAGGAGAACGATGGTCGCGGCGGCCTCTGTGAGTCATGGTCGGCAACGGGAGTCAGTTCATTGTCCACGACGGTGGTGCTTCTGCGCTTGGCGTCGGCTGACGGGAAGCAGATCCGAGACCATGGAAGACAATGTCGGGGAAGAGGCTCCGTGTACGACGATGATGGTGGACCGGCTCCAGTGCAGCGTACAAGGTCGTCGATGAGGCAGATGCGTTGCGGTGGACGAGTGCGCCGATGTAAAGGGGATGAACACGAAGGTTGCGGTGCCATGGAGAAGTCTATTTTGCGGTGGGGATAGAAAATGGGGAGTATTCAGGTGTACTACTCTGGGTGCCGGGGTGGGGATGGCTGGGTAGGGTGAACCTGAATTTAGGAAAACAGGGCCCTACCAAGCGTCATCCGTAGGCCTATTCCGATGGCTATGATGGTAACTTCCCACTGCTCGAATCAGGGCCGCGGGAGATTTTCCCGCCGACCTCAAAATTTTGTGACACTGAACTCCCCGTGTGGCATGTTGAGTGATTTGGCTAAGGGGGTGTTTGGTTCCAGGGACTTTTTTGTGTTGGGACTAAAAGAAGTCCCTAGCAAACCAAACAAGGGGGGGGGGGCTTTTTTGGGACTTTTTGCTAAAAGTCCTTAGAAGCACCTCCTTGAGAGTCCTTTTCAAAAAGTCCCAGGGACTAGAAAAAGTCCTAGGGCTAGAGAACCAAACACCACCTAAGCAACTAGCGAGTAGTACTAGTAAACTCTGCATATTAGGTTTGACCGAAGTCAAACTTCCTAAACTTTGACCAAGTTTATAGAAAAATATAAACATTTACCATAACAAATATGTATGATGTGAAAGTACATTCAATAATGAATTTAATGGTATTTATTTGTTATTATATATGTTAATATTTTTTATAAGCTTTCTGAGAGTTTACAAAACTTGACATTGACTAATGCTAATACGTAGACTTAAATAAAAACGGAGGGAGTACACATCTGTTTTCTTAGTTTGTAGTGAACTAATCATTTGTTGAAATTGTGAAATAAATATATTAGGCTATACAATTCAATAGTTACAATCATTGTCGAATCCCAAGATGTATACAAGGTCTATAGTACTTCACAATAGCTCAAATTCACATAATCCCACTCAAATGAGAATCTAAATGCATTTTATAGTTATTACTTTGTAGGATGCAACAAAACCAAACATAACTCTACATCAGCCATTATAGAAGCAACATTTTGAACATATCCCAATGTGTGAATGAAATGTGTAGAGAGAGCTTGTGAAGATGGAGCAGATAGGGCAGGAAAGATTGTTTGTATGTGGACGAGAGAGTAGGAGACAAACCTAACGAGACAGGGGGAGAGAGATAAAGAGAGAAAGGGAGAGGAAGAAGTTAGGTCTATGAGAAAGATGGAGACATGTAATATACATGAGATGCGTGTGCATCTGGATTCTGTATACGTGGAAGTAGAAGAGACAACATGTTTGATGAGAGAGCTGGAAAACCATGGACGAGAGGGGAAGGATCTCGCGGGTTGAGTGATTGATAATTTTGTGCGGGGGAGAGAGGGATTGGTAATTTTGTGTGTGTGAGAGAGAGAGGGTGGGGGATTAGCCAGTCAGCCGTCGTCACATCATCTTTCTTCCAAATGGCCCCGCATTCTCTAGCGCGGTGTGGTCGATGTCTTCGATCTCCTCGATGCCATCTTTGAAGATTGAGGTGTTGTGCATGTTGGGGTGCAAAGAAGCACAAGTGAGAGTGTCGCCGTATAACCTTGGATGGTGATGAATTGTGTGCTCAGGGGAGGGAGTGTGTGTGTGTGTGTGTTGTGCTGTGTGTGTGTGTGTGTGTGTGTCAGATATTAAGAGAAAACGAACCTAAGGAGAGAAATGGGTATTCACGAAGAGATTGTGCGGGCCTTGAGGTGGGCAGGGCCGGGTGAGGGTGTCAAAATGTGCGCGTTGATGCATGTGTTACATGCGATCGTGCGAGGGACACACGAATCGAGAGAGATGGTTGTTGTGTTACGGATGCTCCTCTCTCTCTCTCTCTCTCACACACACACACACAAGTAAACTAGAAGACCGTTCTCTCATGTATACACAACGTATCGGCATCTGTCTATGTCTCACTCATGCATGATCATTTGCACATTCACACCTCACTATGTCTGTATCACACGCACACCGTCTCCACATTGCCCTTCCGCCACAACACACATATGGACACATACACACGTTCTCTCTCAGTCAGACACACAAAATCAGTATTAAAAAAAAATAGGGCGCACCTAAAACATCCAAATCCAAATAAACATGAACTGGAGCTAAATTCAAATATATGGAAATATTGCAGCGTCAAGAACTTTTCCTGGAAAAAAAAGTTGAGTAATATTCAGGGATTGTTTCCACACACACAAAAAGGTTCGGTGGATGTACTTCGAGCGCGACATAGTGACACACTGTTCGATCGACCACGTGGCCGCGGTTCACGCACTTGCACAGGATTCCGTATTGTGGTTTTGGTACTAACTAATAAAAGCGCTGCCTAAGTCTAATGTTTATGTGTACTAGTACGGTTTTCTTTTAAGTCTGACCAACCTTATATAAAACTAAAGTAAGCTCCCATACGTGCACTCATCAATATGCCGCTGCCGCGATTGCGCATGCCGGCGCCCGCCTGCTCCGGCCAACAATTTCTCGCCCATCACTGCCGTGTCACCGCCATCCCTGTGCCATGAAGCCTAAGGCTTTCCCGCTCACGTCGTCCGCAGTCCCTCCTCGATGCCGCCGCGCTGCCAAGCACGCGAGCAGCTGGTGGAGCCGCGTCTATGCATGCAGCGTACGAAGAGGAGGATGAGCGGATGCTCCAGCACGCCGGCGAGGAGGAACTAGCGTGTCAGTGTCGTCTTCGCCCGCGCGGAGGAGGCGCGCATGGTGGCTGTCGCGGCGGAAGCCGGTCGCGCGCGCGTCGAGCCTGCAAACCGGGTGCGCATGCGGAATCTACCTTCGAGACCTTGAATGCCATGTGGATCCTGCAATCTGAAGGAGCAATTTGGGTTAGTCGACTCTTGTGAGCCGTTTGATGCAACATGGATGGCTAGAAGGGATTCTTCCAACTCTTCTATCGTCTTCTTCCTTCGCTCCGTCGAACTTCTTTCACAAATCGACTGACCCAAATTGTACTACTAGTACGAACGTATTAAGTACAGTAGGAACACAAAGATACGAGCAGTAGTACCAACTGCAAGAAGAATAGTAGTAAGACATAGTACTAGTACTACTGTACGTACTAAAGAGTTCAAATAACGAGAAAGAACATAAACATAGTTCTGCTGGGGCCTCAGCACAACACACCCTTGAAAATAAACTAAGCAACTAGTCCGCTAGACACTGCGGTAGAACCAGCATGAGCGATGGCACTGCCACCTACTCGGAGTTCGAGTCCACGTCCTCGACTTCGTCCTCGTCCCTCTTCCTCTTCCTCTTTGTCGACGCTTCTTTGCTTGAACCAGACACTGGGCTCTGCTTCTTCATCCAACCCTTGTAGATATTTAAACAAAGGTAGGCATCCATTGCTGCGTACAGGATGTGATCTTCATCTAATGTCTTCGACTCCCATTGTCGGTGTACTAGAGTAGGGGTACCCTAGTATCCCAAACTTGTGCACGGGCAGTTGCAGCCACCCGCGGCAAGGCTTGCCGGGTGACCGCCAAGGTCCTCCGCGGTTCCTGTGGAGCCATTCAAGAACAAAGTATCTAAGCCAAGGAGACAAGGCCCCGGCAAGAGGAGCTTGCCGGGAAGGCCAACCAAGGCATAAGAGCAAAGTATCCAAGCCAAGGAGACAAGGCCCCGGCAAGAGGAGCTTGCCGGGAAGGCGCACCAAGGCATCTCAAGGAGTTTGCCGCGACGCGCCACGCGTCCCGGCAAGGCCCGGGGAGCGACAAGCCTCCGAACGCTACCACCCTGTACCTACGCTCCAGCGCATCCACCAACGTGTCGCCCTGGGGCCTTTCCAGGCGCGCGTGGCGAGAGGCTGTGCAGCCAGCGGTACGCGGTGGCAAGCGGCGCTGACAAGATTGCCATCGTGGCGAGCGGTGGTGTCCCTGACGGTCCCTGTTTGCACTATTTGGGCGACGTAGACGGGCATTTAATGTCTTTGTCCCCTGCCGTCAGGGTTAGGTATGATACACTGTACAGGTTGCTGTACCGACCGCAAGTCCTTTTCCATTTTTACCCTTGTCTACGTTGCCACCTGTCGGTGACCCCTTGAGCATATAAAAGGAGGCCCATGCGCAACGTAGAGGGGGGTTCGGAAGGTTCGAAGCCAGAAAACACTCACGCTCGGTCTCGTTAGTAGCTAGAGTGTACTGTAACACTCAGCGCTCCCGAGCAAGAACTCAATACAATCAGACAAGCAGTAGTAGGAGTATTATCTCTCCGGAGAGCTCCAAAGCTGGGTAAACCACTCGTGTGCTTCGCCTCGATCTGCTCTTCGTGCGATCTCCGCCCCCCGCCGAACCGAAAGGGGCTCGGTCCGCCGGTCCCATAGGTGTTTGTGGATCAGTTTCCCCGACATCCTTGGCGCGCCAGGTAGGGGGCGTCGAGGTTGTGTGAACCTGATCCGGCGTTCACACAAGCTAGATCTTCATCTTTGTCATCGACATGCCACCGAAGAAGAAGACTTCAGCGGCAGCTGTTCCGTCCATGTCGATCCCACTACCACCAGAGCAAACGGGTGGTGGGGTAGACGTCGGAGGAAGAACGGACATCGACGAGGAAACCCACGGTGCTGCCAGGTCCAAGGAGAAGGCTGCGCAGACCTCGGCGTCCGTACATGTACCGCGCCCATCTCAAGAGGCGCAGGACCGACAACGTCATGGTATTCCCAGTGCCATACGTTTGTTGGACCAAGATCGAGCTGGTGGATCTCGGGGCGCTCGAGACCAGCATGCACGCCAACATGCTGGCGCGAGCTCGGCACGGTCGCCTGGACGGGATACTGCTCCTTCTAACATAGTTAGAAGTCCGAGCATATCCCGCTCCTTGCACCGTTCGCCACTGCCGCCCACCACTCCAGCAGAAGCTTTGGCGCGAGCTCAACTACTCCTGGATTACCCTCCAATGGCAGACAAGATCGATGGATGGAGGGCCACCATTCAGAGTCTCATCGGCTTTGCCAACGGCGACACTCCACGGCAGCCGAGTACATCGCTGCCACGGCAGGACTGCCGGGCGCGAGCCGATGGCGACGAAACCGGTGGGGGTGCAACCACCAAGCACTCTCCACCAAGAAGGCCAAGATCGCCGACTCGCCGGATCCACCTCGACAGCGACTCCACCGCGTCATCAGATCCACGAGCTCGTCGCGATCAACGCCAAGTTCTTCATGAACGACAGCAAGAGGACGCTCGAACTCACATCGAGCGCCGAAGAGAAGCGCGGCGTCAATCAGACCAGCGCGCTGGGCCCTCTGTCGACATGCATGCGCCAGGGGAACCAGGTGACTTGCCGTATGCGGTAGGTTGCCCTGCGTTCACTCGTGAGCTGCGGCAGGTCCAGTGGCCCATCACGAAGAATTTCAAGCCAGATGTGCCAGAGAAGTACGACGGCGAGTTGCATCCGTCGGAGTTCCTCAGCATCTACACCATCGTAGTGCAAGCTGCTGGGGGGCGTGACAACAAGATCCTTGCCAACTACTTCCCGCTGGTACTCAAGCCCAATGTCAGATCCTGGCTCATGCACTTGCCAAACGACTCCATATCCTCCTGGGAAGACCTATGCCATCAGTTTGTCGGTGCTTTTACAGGCGGCCACAAGCCTCCTGGCCAAGAAAGCGACCTTCACCTGCTCGCCCAGAAGGAAGGAGAGCCCCTGCGCAAGTACATTCAGAGATTCAGCCGCGTACAACACAACATCCCAGATGTCCACCCTGCCGCGGTAATCAGCGCGTTCCATCAGAACGTGCGAAACCGTAGGATGCGGGAGGAGATGGCGATGTGCAAGATCAAAGACGTCAGTGAGCTATATGCCCTGGCCGACAAGTGTGCGCGTGCTGAGGAGGGGAGGAAACTCCCCGGAGAGAATACAGAAGCAATAGGATCAGATAGTGAGGGGACCACTCCGGCAAAGAAGAACCGGCGGCGGAACAACAGCAAAAATAAAGGCAAAGATGTGCTAGTCGTTGAGCAGTCCGGCAACGGAAGTGGCGTCAAGAAAGCCAAAGATGGTAGCTCCGGCGTCACCAACTACCAGGCTGTGGCGGTTGCCGACAAGCAAGAGGACACCAACAAGCAGTACTGCAAAATCCACCGCACCAAGGGCCATGACCTCCAGAGCTGCAAGAAGGTCGAACAGCTTGTTGAACAGCAAAAGGCTGAATAGGAGCGACGTGACAAGGAGAAGGCTCAGGAAGGTGCTGGAGGAGCCGGCAAGAAACGCCCTGGCCGAGGAGGACGCTGCAGCAAGGCCAAACAGCGGCAAGGAGACAGACCTCCCCACGGCCGCGACAAGGATGAAGATGACGACAAGGATGTAGATATGGATGATGAAGAGACCGATGAGCAGGAGTTCCACAAAGCCACAGAGGTCCTGTGCGTTGACGGCGGTGCATCTCTGCATACTTCCCACCGCCAGCTCAAGCAGTGGATGCGGGAAGTCAATGCAGCAGAACCACCCATCGAGTCACGCAGGCCTCTGAAATGGTCCAGCACGCCTATCATCTTTGATATTGAGGACCACCCTGATCGCATAACTGCGGTCGGGTGCTTGCCGATGTAGGTTTCACCAACGATTCGCAACCTCAAGGTCACTAAGCTGCTAGTTGACGGCGGGGCTGGCTTGAACCTGATCTCCTCCGCGGTACTCCAGAAACTCCAGATCCCTGATAGTGAGCTCGAAGAGACCGGCACGTTCCAAGGAATCAATCCGGGAAGGAGCAAGCCGAAGGGAAAGATCACGTTGCCGGTGACATTTGGCAGCGAGTTGAACTTCAGAACTGAGAGGGTCACGTTTGACATCACTGACTTTCCATTGCCTTACAATGGGATACTCGGCCATCCAGCACTCGCCAAATTTATGGCAGCCTCTCACTATGCATACAACGTGCTGAAGATGCTAGGCCCGATAAGTGTCATCTCTGTCCCTGGCGACAAGAAGGATGCCCTTATCTACGCCGACAAGATCTACCGGGAAGCAGCAGCCGCAGCAGATCGCAAACCACTTGCCGTTGAAGCTCCCGGGGCGAAGAAGAAGACCAAGTCCGATAAGAGTTCTGATGCCCACTCCGGCAAGCGCACCTCTTCAGAGTGCTGCGCTACCGTCGAGGACACACCATCGAGCTCCACCGGCAAGTGTAAGAAGGCAATGGCAGCTCCACCAGAGACCAAGAAGGTGTCCGCCAAGGAGGACGGCACTGGTGGTACTTTCACCATCAGTGCCACTCTCGACCCTAAATAGGAAAGCGCGCTCGTTGCTTTCCTGGGGGCGAACATCGACGTGTTTGCGTGGCAACCGTCTGACATCCCAAGTGTTCCCAGGAAAGTAATCGAGCACCATCTTGCCGTCTGTCCTCATGCGTGGCCCGTCAAGCATAAAGTTAGGAAGCAAGCAGTGGAGCGCCAAGAATTCATCGCAGAAGAAATCAAGAAATTGGAAGCAGCAGGCCTTGTCAGAGGAGTGCTCCATCCTACGTGGTTGGCCAACCCTGTAGTCGTGCGCAAGGCAAACGGGAAATGGAGGCTTTGTATCGACTTTACTGATGTCAATAAAGCTTGTCCCAAAGACCCATTTCCCTTGCCATGCATCGACCAGATTGTTGACTCCATGGCCGGATGTGATTTGCTTTCATTTCTTGATGCATACTCAGGATACCATCAGATCTTCGTGGCAGAAGAGGATGAAGAGAAGACCGCATTCATTACCCCATGTGGCACATACTGTTTTGTACGGATGCCTTTCGGTTTAAAGAATGCTGGTTCAACATTTGCAAGGGTAGTCCATTACGCTTTTGAGCCACAAATGCACAGAAATGTGGAAGCCTACATGGATGACATAGTGGTCAAGAGCAGGGACAAGGCGACTCTGATTCAAGATTTAGATGAAACCTTTGCAAATCTGCGCAAGATCAACCTCAAGCTTAACCCCGAGAAGTGTGTGTTTGGAGTCCCCTCCGGCAAGCTTCTCGGGTTCTTCGTGTCTTAGCGGGGAATTGAAGCCAGTCCCGACAAGATCAAGGCCATTGAGCAGATTGAAGCACCAAAGCGCGTCAAGGATGTACGAAGACTTGCTGGTTGCATAGCTGCTCTCAGCAGGTTTATCTCTAGGTCTGCTAAGCGCGCCCTGCCATTTTTCAAAATATTGAAAAAGGCAGGTCCAATGAAATGGATTCCGGAAGCGGAGGCCGCACTACAGGACTTAAAGAGATACCTGTCCTCCACTCCAACACTTGTCACACCTAAGCCGCAAGAGAAGTTGCTGCTATATATAGCGGCAACCAATCAAGTGGTTAGTGCTACGTTAGTGGCGGAGAGGGAGGCGGATGATGAGCCAGCAACCACGGCAGATGCATCCAGCGACGAGCAGAGGAGTTCACCGACAAGCTCTGGTCCCGACAAAGACGGATCTGCGTAGGCGCATGAGAAGATGCAGAAAAGAATGGTGCAGCGCCCGGTTTACTTTGTCAGTTCCCTTTTGCAGGGGGCTAGGTCAAGGTACTCTGGTGTGCAGAAATTGCTTTTGGGCCTTCTCATGGCCTCGAGAAAGCTGCGCCATTACTTTCAAGCACATGAGATCATAGTCGTCACTCGTTTTCCGCTGAAGAGGTACTGCAAAATTCAGAAGCAACAGGCAGGATTGTCGAGTGGGCACTGGAACTGTCAAGCTTTGGCCTCAAGTTTGAGAGCACTTCAACTATACAAAGCAGAGCGCTGGCAGAGTTCATAGCAGAATGGACGCCAACACAAGATGAAGAAATTCCAGAAACAAACATCCTCGTCAAGGAAGCCAGCAAAGAGTGGCTGATGTACTTTGATGGTGCCTTCTCGCTGCAAGGCGCCGGTGCGGGCGTGCTACTTGTCGCACCCACCGGAGAGCACCTCAAGTACGTAGTCCAGATGCACTTTCCCAAGGAGCAAGCAACGAACAATACCGCAGAGTATGAAGGTTTGCTTGCCGGTCTCAGGATCGCAGCAGACCTTGGGATCAAGAAGCTCATTGTCACGGGAGACTCACAGCTTGTCGTCCGCCAAGTTAACAAGAATTATCAGAGTCCATTGATGGAACTTACGTTGATGAAGTGAGAAAGCTAGAAGAGCACTTTGACGGCCTACAGATGGAACATGTTCCAAGTGCTCAGAACGACGTTGCCGATGGCCTGTCAAAGTGCGCCGCACTTAAATTACCTGTGGAACTAGGGATCTTTGTGCTCAAGGCGACTCAACCTTCTGTAACACCGTTAACTGGATAGAGCAAGAAGAGGAAGTTGATTTTTGGCGACTATTTTCCGGCAGAGCTCCCCGAAGCCGCCGCCAAGAAGGTCCCCAAGATCAACGCCAAGTGTGCTGCGGAGCACTCTGCTCCGGCGAGCCTTAGGGTTTGTTCCGTTGAAGCAGACGCTTCCGACAAGTTTTGCTCCGGCAAGCTTGCCGGGGAACGTCAAGCTCCGGCTGAGCCGCAGGATCTCGCCGTAGAAGTGAATGTTCCCGCAGCAGCAGATGTGCCTTTAGTCCCCGTTGTCGAGCCGCAAGCTCCAACATGGGCACAACAGATTGTCCGTTTCCTTCAGACAGGAGAACTTCCCGAAGAGCAAGAAGAAGCGGAAAGAGTAGCCCGGTAGTCAAGTATGTACCAGTTTGTCGACAACACACTGTACAGAAGAAGACTCAACGGCGTGAAATTGAAGTGTATTCACCGGGAAGACGGACAAAAGCTGTTGGCGGAGATACATGGAGGCATATGTGGTCACCACATTGGCGCAAGTGCACTTGCCGGCAAAGCATTCCGGCAAGGTTTCTTTTGGCCGACAGCCCTCCAGGATGCAACTGCACAAGTAACCAAGTGTGAAGCGTGCCAGTTCCATTCCAAGCAGATACACCAGCCAGCTCAAGCTCTCCAAACGATCCCTTTATCCTGGCCATTTTTGGTCTGGGGGCTCGACATCCTCGGCCCTTTTCCCCGAGCTGTCGGGGGCTTTGAGTACTTGTACGTTGCAATCGACAAGTTCACGAAGTGGCCGGAAGTGGAAGCAGTGAGGAAGGTGACAGCACAGTCAGCAGTCAAGTTCTTCAGGTCGATTGTTTGCCGCTTCGGGATCCCTAACCGGATCATCACCGACAACGACACACAATTCACGAGCCGCACCTTCATGCAGTACGTCCAAGATCTTGGCGCCAAGGTCTTCTTCGCTTCTGTTGCTCATCCGAGAAGCAACGGTCAAGCAGAGAGGGCAAATACTAAAGTGCTGCGCAGACTCAAGACCAGGACTTTCGACAGGCTTCGCAAGTGCGGAAAGAACTAGATTGAGGAGCTGCCGGTGGTTCTTTGGTCGGTCAGAACGACGCCAAATCGAGCCACTGGCCAGACACCTTTCGCTCTAGTCTATGGAGCAGAGGCAGTTCTCCCCACGGAACTCGTATACGGGTCACCTCGAGTGCTCGCTTATGATGATCTTGAGCAAGAGCAGCTGCGACAAGACGACGTGCTGCTCCTTGAGGAGGACCGTCTTCAGGCTGCTGTACGAGCTGCTTGATACCAGCAAGCTTTGCGCCGCTGCCATAGCCGCAAAGTTAATGCCAGAAGTCTCGAGGAAGGCGACCTTGTTCTTCGGCGTGTTCAGACCGCCAAGAATTCCAACAAGTTGACGCCGAAGTGGGAAGGCCCTTACCGGGTGAAACGAGTCACTAGGCCTGGCGTTGTCCGCCTTGAGACCGAAGATGGCATTCCGGTGAGAAACTCCTGGAACATTGAGCATCTTCGTAAGTTTTACCCGTAAGGCGCGGTTGCCGGAACCTGTTCCGGCAACCACCTTTTGTACAACTCTTGCCGATGTTGCATGTAATCCTTTGTACAAAGCCGGGCGCAGATCCCGTGCATAAGTAAAGCTCATGTGCTCTGCACATCTTGTCAATTTCATGCTTTCTATATTTCTTTGCATGCATGTATCTGACACTTTGTGCAGCACATACCCCCGGTAAGCAATAACGAGCCGTAAGGCTTCATATCATTATTTTTTCTGTTTTCTCTTTCTCAAAGGAAGGAAGTTCCTCGCGCACAAGTTTGCCGGGGGGAAAGGAGATAATGGTTTGGAGCAGGCGTCGTTCAAGGAAGTGTTCGCCTTACCGCAAAGAAAACGACAGAAAAGCTAAGTTGCCAAAGTTTGAGCAATCAGTTAAATTTTTTTTAAGTTATCTTCCTCGAACGACCTTGCTTTGTATTGAAAACCTGTGTGCGGAGGAACCAACTCGTAGCTAGTTGCGCCCTTACTTTGTTTCGAGTCCGCTCAACAACTTAAGTGAGCTGCGACTAGTTGCGACAAGGTTTCTTGTCGGCAGCGGCACCGCCAGCAGACTGCTGACGTTCCGCACTCAGCGCTCGCGACTAAGGTGCCTGCGCCGACAAGTTCCCTAAAAGCGTAGGGCAAAAACATACAAAGGAAGGAATCAAGTAAAGGAGATAACATAGAAAATTGATATCCAAAATAGAGTTGTATTACAAGATAGCTTGTCACAGCTCTAACAGTTTGTCTCATAACATGACCAGCAGCGAGAAGGAAAAGAGAAAATGGGCGGCCTAATCTACATGATCGCCCTCAACCCTCTTGATCCCGCTCACCTTGTCCACAATGGGTGCCACAAGGGCCTTGAGCGCGTCCAGATCGGCATCCGGCGGCAAGGACTTGAGGACGTTGGTGAGGTTGAGGCCTGGATTGCGAAAGGCCACCTTCACCAGCACCTTCTGGAGAGCCCCTGCGCAGATCTTGCGCGACTCGTCGGCCAGTTGACTTGGGATCTTCTCCCGGAGTCGCTGGAGGGCCATCGCCACGCCTTCGAAGAACAAGCTGAGCTTGGCGCTGGGTTGGAGGTGCTCATCGGAGGAGTACCCGAAATCCTCCATCCCCAGTTGCGCCAGCTCCTTGTCGATGGTCGCGGCAGCATCCACAAGACCCTCTGTCCAATGCTCCATGGTCTCCCTGAAAGTGTCCTGGGCGGCAGCAGCATTCGCCAGCAGTGCCTCGTCGGCCTTGATCTTCTCCGACAAAGCTGCTTCCCGCTCCCTGGCGCCGTCTAGCGTCTGAGTCAAAGTGGCCAGCTTCAACTCGAGATCTGCATTGGAGTCCTTGGCGGCACTGAGCTCCTTGCTCCTCTCAGCGAGACGACCTTGCAGCTCACCATGAGCAGCAGCGTCCTTCTCGCGCTCACGCTTGAGCACAGCAAGCTCCTCGCCGCTCGCCTTGAGGTCGGCCTCCAGTTGCGCCGCCTTTATCTCCAGCTCCTTCTTGGCGACCTCGGCAGCTGCGGCAGTGTCTTTTGCCTCCTTGAGGGCCCCGCCGAGTGTCTGATCGCGCGCGGCAAGCTCCTCCTCGTGGCTGTCAAGGTTGACCTTGCGCTACGCCAGCTCACCTTCCTGCGCAGACAGCTTCTCGGCAACAAGCCGATGTTGCTCTTCAATTTCAGCCTTCTCGAGGAGGAAGGCCTTCCGCTCCTCGTCAACTTGTTCCCGCTCCTCCGCCAGAGCCTGGAGAGCTTCCTACCTGAAACCCGGAGCTCCTCCGCGCGCTTCTCAATGTCCACTCCCGCTTTCGCGACAAGTGCTTCTCGGGACACCAGCTTGGCTTGTCGGGCGCGGTAGAGTGACAGCAGCTTCCGCAGCAGCCGCTCCTCTTCAGGCTCGTCGCTGCTACTGCTTGGCGCGTCAACCAGCTTCAGCCCAGCAGAGGCAAGCACTTCTCCGTCCAGCATCTCTCCTTCGACCGACGCCCTGGAGCTTGAAGCCCAAGGGAGCTTGATGAAGATGACGTCGCTGGTCTTCAGATAGGCGCCGGGCTGGAGCTCTTCGGAGCCTGGCGCTGCAGTAGCGGCGGAGGGATCGGCGGTTGGCGTAGCGCCTGGCGCTCCTGCGGCCTCGGGGCTGTCAGTGCGATCGCCGGATCCCTCGCCGGCTTCTGCGGCGGCAGCCTTGGCGGCCTCTTCGCCGGCAGGATCATCAGCACCGGCCTCTCCTTCGGTGGTGACGGCATCGTCAATGCTGCTGCGCGCGTTCTCCTCGCCGGCGACCTCGGTTTCCATCGGCTCCGTGGTAGATGGATCTAGCGAATGGGAAAAGGGAGAGAAATCAAGCAATTATCCAACAAGAAAATCAGAAGAAGAAGAACCCAAGGGAAGTTCTCAGGCAAAAGGATTACCTATGCTAGGATCTGTGGTCGTGGTCTCAATCACCGGAGGATCGCTGGTGTTGTCCCTTGCCGGACAACTACCCCTTGCCGGAGAACGCTCCCTTGCCGGGGAATCCTCCCTTGGCGGTGTAGTGGAAGCAGATGGCATTTCGGGAGCGGCCTCCGGGCCCTCCTGGTGAGGCTGCTCTGCTCCTGCACAAACCAGCAATCATATATCAGCAAAGAAGGAGCACCCATGCGCGCCCGGAAGCAGGAAATAAACAATACACTTACGCTGGGGGCTGCGCTTGGGGCTGCTTTGGGGAATGGTTGCCGGGTCCGACAAGGTGGTCTCGGACATGTCCTCTGCCGTCGCGGTGGGATCATCCTCGATGACAATCACCGGGGCCTTGGCTCTCTTCGCCGCTCTCTAGGCCAGCATCCTGAAAAGGAATAGGTTCAGAGTAAAAGCAAGTCAGATACAAGACAAAGCAACAAAATTGAAGAGTTGCAAGAACAGTAAAGAATCTTACTCTTCTTCTTCCTCGTCGGATCTGAGCGCGTAGAGATCGAAGTCTGGCTCGCCTCCGGTGCGACGAGGCAGAGGAGTAGGTTCCGTTGCCCGCTTGGCAGGGGTAGTAGCGGTGGACCGGGAAGACCCCGCCCCAGTTGCCGCAGCGGCGTGAGGCGCTCCCGCGGCAACTATGCTTGCCGCGGTAGAGCGTGTATCGCGGGACGGCGGCTGTTGACTCGTTTGCCGCCCCGCTACGTCCCCGGCCCTGCGGAGACGCCTTCTTGGTGGGGCTGGGGGCTCCGCTTGTGGCAAGCTGTCTGAAGGTTCGGGCCCGACAAGCTCTCCCTCGGCGGGCTCACTCGGCTCATCTTCGGGCCCGGCAAGCTCTTCCTCGCCGACAAACTCCTCGCGCTCGGCGAGGCTTGCTGCCTCTGCTGCCTCTGCCTCCTCCACGGTGAATCCGAACTCACCCGCGGCAACAGCTGCTGCCACCTCTTCCAGCCTGGTGGCGATGCGCTGCATCTAATTATCGGTGGTGTCGCGGGTGAGGCTCTTCTGTTCATCGGGCGGATCGACACTTCTACCAGGTCGTCAAAGAAATCCTCCACGACGTCGTCTGGAGGCTCTTGCCAAGTCGGGACGATTCCATGCGAGTCGCACAGCGGCATCATTGCACGGATGTGGTCGAGCGAAGAGTTGTTGCACAACGGAACCACACCCCTCGGCAACACGAATGGATGTTGAGGATCGTGCTTGAACAGCTCCAGGAGCATCGCATCCAACTCCAGGACGGTGAAGTTGAAGTTGAGGCCCGGGCGCAGCCTCATGATATCCGCCGAGTTCTGGAACTCCCAGGCGGGTCTCCTCCTCTCCTGCAAGGGGGCGATGCGGCGGCGTAGAAACTCTGCGCCAACGGCGCCTACGGTGAGCCCGGCGAAGGATCCGGGTGACGGCAATCTTCAGCCTGTCATCTTCCGGGGCCACGTTGCTCCAATCATTGCCGTGCACTATTGGGGCTTGGCGCAGGGCAGTAAATGGCTGCGGGTTCTCCTCGACGATCCAGCACCACTCTGCCCTGCATTCCTCCCACTTGCTGCGGAGCTCTCCCTCCAGATAAGCTTCCTTCTTGCCGGCTCTTGAGATCCAAGCGATCCCGCCGGCAAGAGACTCTCCTCTCTCAACCCGGGGCATAAAGAAGTGGCGGAAAAGGGCTACATTTGGATGGACTCCGACAAAGTTTTCGCAGAGATGTGCGAAAACTGCCATGGTCAGAACGGCGTTGGGGGTGAAATCAAGGAGGCGGAACCCATAGGTGTTCATGATGTCACAGAAGAATTCAGAGAAGGGCGGGCAGAGCCCGTAGTAGAAGAACAACGCGAAGAAGGGTTACCCATTTGGAGCCAGTTCCGATGTGGCAGCCGGGAGTACCCTCGTGCGCGGATGCGCTCGCGTCTCCGTCGACTAGAAGAGGTAGTAGTACTCCCTCAGCTCCTTCGCGGCAAGCTGAGGGGGGAAGAGGGCCCGCTCCTTTCGCAGCGCCGCGAGCCGCTGCGCCTCGACCGACTTCACGCCCTTCCCCTTGTCGGCTTTCGGAGCCATGGCGGAGGTGGTGGGGGAGATCGACGACGTTGGTGGTGCTGCTGGCAACGGGGGGCGGAGCGCTGCTCTCTCTCTCAGCTTCGGCAAGAAGGGGGGAGCGGCGGAGATTTGGGAAATGGAGTAACAACCGGCAGGATGGGTGAACTGTCCCTGTTTCCCCTGCTTATAAAGAGGGAGGGGGCGGACGTTTCGCCCTTCCGAATAAAGAAACCACCCACGATCTCTCCCACGACGCCGCATTCGACGCGTGCTGTTGGGGGAGGGCACGGTGGATACGGAGAAAGATACGGCGTAACCCAGGCCGCGCGTGCCCGTGCCCTGTTTTGGGCCTGGCCCAACAGCGCTAGGCACCGTGTGTGGCCCAGGCCCGGGGGCTCCTGTCGGTGTACTAGATTACGGGTACCCTAGTATCCCGAACTTGTGCACAGGCAGTTGCAGCCACCCGCGAAAAGGCTTGCCGGCTGACCGCCAAGGTCCTTCGCGGTTCCTGTGGAGCCATTCAAGACCAAAGTATCTAAGCCAAGGAGACAAGGCCCCGGCAAGAGGAGCTTGCCGGGAAGGCCAACCAAGGCATAAGAGCAAAGTATCCAAGCCAAGGAGACAAGGCCCCGGCAAGAGGAGCTTGCCGGGAAGGCCCACCAAGGCATCTCAAGGAGTTTGCCGTGACGCGCCACGCGTCCCGGCAAGGCCCGGGGAGCGACAAGCCTCCGGACGCGACAAGACAACGACCGCAGCAAGGCACTTGCCGCGGCACGCTACCACCCTGTACCTACGCTCCAGCGCATCCACCAACATGTCGCCCTGGGGCCTTTCCAGGCGCGCGTGGCGAGAGGCTGTGCAACCAGCGGTACGCGGTGGCAAGCGGCGCTGACAAGATTGCCATCATGGCAAGCGGTGGCATCCCTGACGGTCCCTGTTTGCACTGTTTGGGCGACGTAGACGGGCATTTAATGTCTTTGTCCCCTACCGTCAGGGTTAGGTATGATACACTGTACAGGTTGCTATACCGACCGCAAGTCCTTTTCCATTTTTACCCTTGTCTATGTTGCCACCTGTCGGTGACCCCTTGAGCATATAAAAGGAGGCCCATGCGCAACGTAGAGGGGGGTTCAGAAGGTTCGAAGCCAGAAAACACTCATGCTCGGTCTCGTTTGCAGCTAGAGTGTACTGTAACACTCAGCGCTCCCGAGCAAGAACTCAATACAATCAGACAAGCAGCAGTAGGAGTATTATCTCTCCGGAGAGCTCCGAAGCTGGGTAAACCGCTCGTGTGCTTCGCCTCGATCTGCTCTTCGTGCGATCTCTGCCCCCCGCCGAACCGAAAGGGGGTCGGTCCGCCGGTCCCATAGGTGTTCGTGGATCAGTTTCCCCGACACCCATGCATGATGAAACTCGTGATGGGGTTTCTTTAGTTTAGCGTACGAAGGATCAATCATGGCTTCTATCAGGGTCAGCATTGAAGGTTGAGAGGAGGACACCAGCCTTGCCTTCTAGAGATCGAAGGGCTGGACAACAATGAGACCTATCCCACGCAGGACATCACTGTCATTCATAAAGCCTACAGTAATGAATTTCACTCTTTTGCCCTTGAGGAAGTTCTTAAAATCCTGGCACTCAACGTCGGCATGGCATATGTGGTAGACCAAGCAAACATTATGTACGCAAACCTAGATCGCGGTGGGCTTCTTCCTCTCTGCCTCCTTTAGAATCTTCTCTCTTTCTAGGACTGTGGTGTACTGAACATCTAGCCCAGCGACCCACTCATCCGTTGAACTATTGAACATGCGTAGGAAACGAGCAAGGCATGATTTCACCATTGCAGATCCATGTGTGTAGATGTCGATGAACTCATCGCTGGTGATGGCTCTAACCTGGTACTCAGCGGCGACCATGGAGATTTGGGAGGCCATGGATTTTGGAGGAGG
The DNA here is from genome assembly GCF_002162155.2 of Triticum dicoccoides. Classification (NCBI taxonomy): domain Eukaryota; kingdom Viridiplantae; phylum Streptophyta; class Magnoliopsida; order Poales; family Poaceae; genus Triticum; species Triticum dicoccoides. The sequence continues at coordinate 631,832,987 of NC_041383.1, forward strand.
GTTAGGATAAGTTGAACTATTGTACCCCGCAAAAAAAACTGGGAGCGAACTAATGTGAAAGGATGGGACGACTGGGAGCGAACTGTTGTAAGGTAGAAGACAGGGACGAGTAGGGCGTGCGAACGGCGTGGGGTTGCTGGCTTGCCCGGTGGATAAATGGCTGAAAGCCCCCAAAGAGTTCTCAAGAACTATGCGGGACCCACTAGATGTCATGTCTACTAGACCCATATCGTAGGCCTGACGGTATATCTTCTGCCTGTTCGCATGCCATGCCAGCGCATGGATGTAACTTCACTTAATTCCGTCAACCGTCGCGCCTCCCACGACCTTCTCCTCCCTCGCGCGGTCGCGCCCTTTGAGACTTCGACCGGCTATAGATGAGCAAATTTTTTTTGCCTACTCTACATGCATGATACTCCCTCTGGTCCTTTTTACTCCGGTCAACCGTTTGCAAAGTGTTTGACCAAATTTATACTAAAAGTATCAATATCTACAATACTGATTATGATGAGTATAAGAACTACATTTTATAATGAGTGTAAAAATATTTATTTGACATTGTGAATGTTGATACATTTTTCTATAAGTTTGGTCAAAGTAGAGGTACATTGACTTCAGACAAAACTTAAATGCACAATGCAGACTAGTTCCTCCGTCCAGGTGCGTGCTATGTCCTATCTTGTCATCACAACAAGGTTGCTATTAGAGTACTACTGCCTCCCTTCTAGTTTAAAGGGCTCGATTTAAAATTTTCACCTACTCTTAGCAAGTTTGCAAAAGTACTCAACTAATGCTATCGTTCTTCACAAAAAATGTGTTTACCAATGCATGCATGAACACTAGTTACTCTAACCCCCCTCTCTTCTTTAATTCTTTGTCACATCAGCATGTTTGCTATTCCCGTGTGCATGAGGCTAGTTGTAATGGTAGTATCATAGCTAGTATCATGCATGTCAACTAGGCAATTTTGATGAGGTGTCATAAAATTAAATGAAGAAAAAGAGGGTTGAGTATCATATCATGATACTGTATCATAATAAATGCTATACTACTATGTGTCATGCATGGTAATAAATAAAGTACTACATGATACTAGTATATGATACTATGCATTAGGGAGGTAGTATCATATGCATGATATTAGCATATGATACTTCCCATTACAACCAGCTTGATACTACCAGCTAAGATACCACCATTATGGCCAGCCTTAATCATCGCATGCAATAATTTAGTGCACCTTGAAATATGAATATGTGTGGGGCGTGTATGTTTTTAATGACTTGAGACTATACCTAGCCCGGCATGCAAGATGACTTATTATGCACCATTCCCCATACCTGCAGGAAGCCCATTCATCTCCATATCTTTTCCTCTCCATGTGTGGAAACAATATGCCTGCCAGACTCTCCTTCTCCCTCCGGCGGTCCCACCACTCCACCCCGTGTGGAAAAAATCTGCATGCATGACTCTCCTCCCCCATGCTCATCCAATCCGTTGTGACCAGCAATATTTCCACCCCTTCCCTCGCCCCGTAATTTACTCCAACAAATATGACCACGTAGCTATTACGTTAATCACACAACGTATCTTTCGGGACGCTGCTTTAGTTACTTAACTGTAGGTGCATTGGGTCACTGACATATGGGCCCAACAAGGGTCTGGCGCCCACATATCAGTGATGCAACTGGACCTGCAGTTAAATCAGTGCAGCTCAGTTCATATCTTACGTAGGTGTGCCATTGCTTGCTATAAATACTGCGCCTCCCACGGCACTTGGAAGAACGCTCATGTTCATCGCTATCTCCTCCCCCTCCCTCTCACGTCAACCACCATGGCATCGCCCCCTCCCAAGCCCTAAGCGCCCCTCGTTGCACCGCTCGAACGGTCACATGTCGCCTTTCCGTTCCTCGCCAGCAGTAGTCTAGTTGAACGCGTCAGCGTTCCAGTCCTCGCCGTGACGTGTCGGCGTTCCCAATCTCACCAGCACGCACGTTGGAGGACGCGTCGGCTCCCCGCTACGAGGAGAATGCCATGCCGCCCGCCGAGCCCCCCCAGTCTTGAGGAGCTTTGGAAAGAAATGGATGTCTCCATGTGGGAGGCTTTGCCGCTGGCAGAGCACGCCAAAATAGAGGCGGAGAAGAAGACCGAGGAAGAGAAGCGCGCCGTGGGGCAAGCTGCCTGGTAGGTCTATGTCGCGTCCGAGGGAGTCAGGCAATTGGCTCTTTGGCAGAAGGCTCGTGCAAGGGCCGTGAGGGTGGCGGAGGACGCCCGTGCCAAAGCCCTGAGTGCAGTCGGGCCCAAGCGCCTCATCTACGCTTGGCGGTACGTGGAACGGGTGCACGCTTCCAGCGAGGAGGAGTACCGACTGGCGCCGGATCACCACACCGGTGAGATCGCGCTCGCCCGCCGGCAAGCCGCCAATCAGCACCTCGCGAGTTGCGAGGCAGAGGAAGAGGCGTTGTGTCAGCACACTAGGAAAAGGCCGCGCACCAGGGCACTCGTAGCGCACCGCAAGCATCCTGCGAGCGTCGTGGCTTTTAGTAGGGAGTATAATTTAGTTTCGTAAGGTGATCTCATTAGTTTTGGGACCCAAATGATCAATCCCGACTGTTCGGGAATTATTAGCCTCCTTAATTAAGTATGTAAGAGGGAAAGTTTGGAAACCTTGTGTATCCGTGTGCATTTTGTAAGTAGTTGCATACAGCACAAACTTTAGTACTATATACTATCGCACTACACGTATCTCTCTATATACTAGTAAATGGATCTATATGCTTGCAGACTGTGCTACTCCCTCTGTCCAGGTGAATAAGTCATCTTTGGTTGTGCACCGTGACCAAGTAGGAGGGAAGACTTTATACACCTAGACGGAGGGAGTACTACTATTACTTATGTATGGGCAAATGCACGTTTTAACATTACGATGCAGTTTTTGTAAAAGTAGAAAAACACAGTAGTCAAGCTTGTGAAACGATTCAATGCAAAACAAATGCAAAAATGCTCATTTGATTGTTTACTTCTAGCTTCCTTCTCTATGGTTATTTCTTTGTCGTACTTTGTACGGAGTATCTAACTGGTCGGAAAGGCATGCAAATTCCCAAACCGCTTCCTACACCCTGTATCGAATTTTTTGCCTAACAAGTTGTGTCGTGCAATTGGAATTCCAACTTGAGTACTAGTACTACTAGTAGGAGTACCATGGGCTAGCTCGTTTAGGCTTCTACTCCCTCCGTTCCTAAATGTATGTCTTTTTAGATATTCCACTACAAACTACATACATATGTATATAGACATATTTTAGAGTGTAGGTTCACTCATTTTGCTCCGTATGTAGTCCATAGTGGAACCTCTAAAAAGACTTATATTTAGGAACGGAGGGAGTAGATTAGTAGTAATCCCTTTACTACTAGCTTCGTCCTGGTTTATTGGTCCCCATTGTAATCTATGTCAAATTTTGATCATAAATTTAACTAATGAAATGTTTGTGATGTCACATGCACTAACATTTTATCAGTTCAATCTTTGGTCAAAATTTACCACAAATTACAATGGTGATGAATAAACCAGGACGGAGGTACTCCCTCCATTTTTGTATACAATGCCACTATAAAAAATACATTTTGCATCTATACAAGGCCACCAACAGTAATCGAGACAAATATTAATGATGTTTCCTCGTACTAGTAACCCATGGCTTAATTACTAGCACGCATGTAGTGGATGATAATGACAAACTCATCTACTTCCTCTCTAACAGCCACTCGATTTCTTCTAATGTGCATGCTCCCTATTAATTAACCCGGTAAACGAGAAAATAAATTGACTTGTAAAGCATATATTGATTTTTATCTTGGTACTTGTAATTTGAGTTTGTGGCCTCGTATATAAAAATGAAGGGAGTACTAGTAGTTTAGATGCCCAAATAAATAAGTGAGGCGCCTTAATGTTACTCTCAACTGTGACTAGTCTTATGGGAAAAGCTGGGGAAGAGACAGCTTATTTTTTAAGCCGCCAAAAGAACTGGTCCTAGGAGTAGTAGCTAGGGATACTAGGAGTAGTAGTTAGGGATCGAGTGTGCGAGATGAACCGGAGAAAGTAAATGCAGAGAGATGAAATGCAAAAAGACGGAGGGATGTGATGGTTGCTTGTTCGTTTATTTTAATAGGCCACTTATTACTGGCAGTGGTTGGGTTTTGTGATATGACGGCTTTACCTGCGCGCCACAAGCGGGGTGAGACTCCCGTGCAGTGCCGCCCTCTACACTTGTACTACATCGGTTCTGGTTTATTAGTCCCCCATTGAATTTGACTGAAGATTTAACTGACAAAATGTTAGTGCTTGTCAACAAAAACTATATCGTTGGATTCTTATTTGAACATACTTTTGAATGATATAATTTTAGGTGACATGCATCAACATTTATCGTACTATATATAATGTTAGTTCAATTTTTGGTCGTACTAATCTACTCAAGCAAGTTAGGGCATAGTAGTAGGTACTGTAGGGAGTACCAGTACTGTGATCACTCAAGCAAGTTGTCTGGCATCCATATGACCCTACGCTGCTGGTATGTGTATCGTAAGTCTAGCAGCGTGATGTAGTCATCATCACCTGTCCACTTCCCGCAGCACATATTCGCTTTTCCATCTTTGTCCGCACATAATCTTGTCCAATCTTCCATCCCCGCTAAGGGGCCTCCCCCCCTCGTCCGAAACCCAAGCACTAACAATGGCAGAACCGAGCAGCGTCCCCCGAAAGAGTTGTTGGAATTCGCTCCCCACAGAGGAAATCAAGATCATTGTTTTGCGTGTGGACAATCTCAGTACCATGCCGCTTGTCGCGTGCTTGTCGGGGCTGTACCGTTGACTCAAAGCCCTTAGGCCGGAGCTTTTTAAGCTAGCTCCTTGCTTGTTGATGCCGCCCGATCTTCAGAAACAGCATGTCACGTAGCATAACGATCATAGGGTGGCGAGCATCAACCCCCTTGACTGCGATCCGATCCCCGTCACCCTCAACTACATTAACAGTATGTACTGGGTCGGCATGAATGCGTCTTGGATGGTGCTCGTCGACGGTCGCGGAAGCTAGATGCTCGTGGAGGTCTACACCCGGTGATTGATCCCCCTTCCTTCGATTAACACTGCACTGCTTTGGCACCGTGGCCCAGAATACTCGGAATCTTAGAGTAGCCAACATGATACCAAGTTTGATTTCCTCAAGGTTGTAATCTGCCAAGTGCCGACAAGATCTACGAATTATAAAGACTTCAGGCTAATTGCGTTCTTCAACCGCGATCTCACCTATCTGACAGGTCACTGCGGTAAGTGGATAAATCTGCATGTCCATCACAGGATCATACATCCTCCATGGTTCTCTAATGCCATTGAACACAAGGGCTTCATTTACGCTATCGACTCCTTCTCTGGCTGGACGTATTGCTGGCCTACTCCAGTCATCGCTACAATCGGATATTACAGCAATATGTTACTTTCCTATGATATCATGATGGCTTGCTTATATTACTGTCAACATTTACTGAAAAAACATTCATGCTCATAACATGTTGTTCTCAAGATTGACTACATCAAGAGCCCTTTTTATTTGACTCTAACTTGATATGATGTTGTAGGTCGCCTGGTGTCCCTACCCTTCCTAATCCCATAATCTTTCAAAGAAAAGCGGCATGGCAGTTGCAGGTGGTTCCTGGCTCGATCAGACAACGGCGAACGATTGATGATCGTTCACACATACCGGACGTGTTGTTTCAGGGAATACAATCACAATCACTGCAAGGTCTTTGAGAAGGATCCCAGCTTCTCTGGGCCTTCAGGAATTTTTGACTGGAGGCTGGTAAGTAGCCTTGGTACACGCTCTCTGTTTGTTGGACTGAATTATCCGATTAACTAGGAGATAACGGGCGGCAAGGATCATGATGGCAGCGCGGTTCCGTTCATCAATCAAAACTATGTGTACACAGCGTACCATGCGTCTCTGCATGCACCATACCCTGATACGTGCTGCCGCGCTCTGCAGCCCAAAGTAGGAGAGAGGGTCGCAAGTATCATACTTCGACGTGCTGGCTGTAGTTCCCCTGTCAGGCACGCATCTGGTTCAAGCCGTCAGCCAATCTCCACATCTTAATAAATAGTAACATCTAACTGAGCCAGTTAGTTAGATGCGTACACTTGGTGTAGTAGGATCTTTATTTAGTTTGATGCATACACTTGTTCTTTTTTGGTAGCCCTTCTGTAATAATGGCGGATGTTTGGTTTGGAAGAGAGAGCTGCGTCTTCACTCTTCTGGCCTGCTTACTGCTTTTGGTGCACCCCCAGCCCTGGTTGCTGCTGCTGCTATTTTCAATATACAATCAGTAGTATATTTCGTCTGTTGGTTGAATAAATGTGTTGTTAGAATGACAAACACAATGTTTTGGAAGTCGTTGCATGGTTCGATCCTTAGTGCCCCGTACCGTACGTAACACACACTATTTTTCGTACGGAACACATTTTCCACTTGTTGATAACATGCCGCCCACTGATGAAGGCCCAATAGAGGAGCCCATAATTAACTGGAAGGGAGGCTCTCTCATGAATCCGGCCCAGCTACATGCTCATGGTCCCCTAAACATAAATAAGTAAATAAATAAATAAAGCTAGATGCTCATGTACCAGTTCTTTAAATTCATGATTTAACAGGAGGACATTATTTCCTATGATAGTGTCGTTACATTCAGTCGATATTATTCTTAGGCAAAGATAGCGACCAGTCTTCTTTCTCCCAGCATTTTCTTCCTGCAACCAGCGGACCCATGCAAATCGTAGTCAACGTCGTAAATAGTTTCGGTCCATTTTTATTTTTCAATAAGAATGTCCAACCCAGCCCAGCACATTGGCAACAACACTTTATCCTTCGCCTTGGTGCGCTCGCCACGGCGCCGCCATCCGGCCCTGTCAACATAGTTTTTTTCGAAACGGTCCCTGTCAACATAGTGAATCGGGAGAGAACAGTAGTTGTGAGTATGATAGTACGGACCCACCAGGTCCACTCCCGAACACAAGCAAGCGCCTCTTTTACTACTTAGATGCACCCCTCGTTTTTTTACTCTAATCCACCCTGCTGATATCCGGAGGAGCAGGCTATAAAATGGGTTGTGCGGTCTCTGTGGCCCGTCTAACAACATGACCAGCCCAGCAGGTTTTTCTTTGGGAAAATAGGTAGCCCAGTATTTCTTTTTAAAGAATACCCAAGCTAGGCCTATTTGTTTTCTTCGACTTACTGGGCTGCAAATCTTTCAAGAAGAGGAGGGATGCATTCCGGCCTGGTCAAAGAGTATGGTCAGTGTCTGTTGAAAGTAATATCAAAGGGGTTGAAAATTCCAAAAAAATTATAGCAAATGGGATATTAGTTTCTTTTTTTGTTTTTGTTCTTCACTGATATTTTATAGTATTTCATTGGATTTAACATGACATAGTACTAATTTATTTTTAAATTTGTTTTAGTATAACTACTATTTTTTGGATTAAGAATATTTTGTTCCCCAGCCAAAATTTGCGAATTTTCAAAATTTTGCACATATTTAGTTAATTTTCTTAACCCTGGTACTCACCAGAAAATGGGTAGCAATTCTAAAAATGGAAAACGGGCTGCAATAATTTCCATATGAATTAGAAAATGATTAAAAAATAATAGCAAATGGGTTGTACATGCCACAAATTTTGAGGCTGACTTGTTTACGCAAGGCTTTGTCAATCAACACACGATTCTAGCAGCAGTGACTGTTGGATGTCCATCCAACGGCCGATGTGCTTCCTCAATCTCTGATCTTCCTGCTCCAGTCGCCTAAACTAGCGCCGGCGGGACTGCCTGCTCCCTCCTCTTGTGGCCTATTGTGATGCCGCGCAGGCTTCCCCGGCCCACCTTACTCCCTCCGCTGGCCTGGCCGCACGCAATCAACTGCCTCCTTATTACGCGAAAAAATGATTCCTGCCACCGAGATTTGGGGCGCACCGGTTGGGAGGCTGACCTGTGGGCCTACTAAGTTGACGCATACGTAGGGCTTGTCAACTTAGTCAACAAACGATTGTAGCAGCAGTAACCGTTGGATTTGAATTGAACGGTCCTGCTGCTTCTTCAAGTGTTGCTCTTCTTGCACCAGCCGCCCAAACCAGCGCCGGTGAGACCGCCTACTCCTGCCTCCAGTGGCCGGCTGTGCTACCGTTGAGGCCTCACCACCCCCTACTACTCCCACCGCTAGCCAGGCCCTGCGGCGACGGCAGCTTCACACCGCAGCCGATCTAGTGTACCCTTGTACTCCTCTCCGCATGGGCATCCACTGCCGCGTCTTCCCCGGCTCCACGTCGTCCCCTTCCTAGGCCTCACCGTCGTCCACCGCTGTGGTGCTCCGTGCGCGGCGTGGTCAATGTGGTGAACGACCAACTTCCATCGGAAGAGTACTGTGCGTGGAGAGGCTGACAGCTGGGTCCATGGCGGCCGTAAGGAAGTGCCTACTTATTATGAGCAAAATAATTATTCCTCCACCTGACAGCAGGGACCCACCGGACAGGCCACCTTATTTCGCGAAAAAAACGTTTCTCCCCTGACTGCTGGGACCCACCAGCTACATCTTCGCACGCAAGGAAGTGTGTCCGAGAAAAATAACGATTCGCCCCCTGACTGCTGGGACCCACCAACTACATCTTCGCACGCAAGGAAGTGCTTGACAGTCGGGACCCACCTGGTCGAAGCGTAGGTAGTGTTGTCATTCTTATCGCAAACGTGTACGTACATACTGGTGGATGTAGAGGCGCGCACGTGTCATAGTAGAGGTGCGCACGTGTCGTAGTAGAGGCGCGCACGTAGCATGTACACGTACGTACAGCGGCCAGTGTGCAAGAAATAAAATACTGCAATGTATGTGTACATACGGGCAGGGTCACGAACGCCTACTCGCGCATACGTACGGCCAGGGCTCGTGTACATGGCTAGGTCGGAACAGAGAAACAGCGTGGTCGTCGTGTTCATGGGGAGGCAACGGAATGTGTCGTGTTCATGGGGAGGCAACGGAATGCGTCGTGTTCATCGGGAGGCAACGGAACACGTGGGAGCCAACTGGCTTGGACGGAACAGGCGATGGAAACGAGGCCTAGCGTACCGCAGAACAGAGGAAACGGCCTTGTGTTTGACCGGCCACGTTCGAAACGGGATCCTGTTCATCGGGAGGAGTCTGGCGTACCGCAAAACGGAGGAAACGGACCTCCCACGGTCGAAACGGGGGTCCTGTTGATCGGGAGGGGTGTGGCATACCGCAAAACGGACGAAACGGACTTGTGTTGGAGCGCTACGGTCGAAACGGGGGTCCTGTTCATCAGGAGGGGTGTGGCGTACCGCAAAACGGGACTCCACGGGATACTGTTCATCTCCACCGTCGACCTTCTCCAGCCTCCACAGGCTACTGTTCATCCACCGTCGACCTCCTCCAGCCTCCACCTGCGATTGTTCATCCACGGGCTCCTGTTCATCTAGCCTCCACCGCGTGCTACTCCACCGGCTACTGTTCAACCACCCCTCTCCACGGGCTCCTGTTCAACCACCCCTCCACGGGCTACTGTTCATCCACCCCTCCACCGTCTACTGTTCATCCAGCCCTCCACGGGGTCGTCCTATTCATCCAGCCCTCCACGGGGTCCTGTTCATCCATCCCCAACCGGCTCGATCGATCAGGGTCCTGTTCATCCAGAGGCAACACCACAGGTCCTGTTCATCCACTCCCATCGCTCATTGTTCATCCAAACCCCCCGCAACACTCACTGTTCATCCAGAAAGGTAGCATCGACTGGCTTCAGTTAGCAGCAGTAGCGAAGGAATCCCTCGATAGGGTTCAGTTAACAGCCATCAATCGATCGCTCGGGTTCAGTAATGCGTAGCCTGCAGTGCAATCGCTCGGGTTCAATTAGAGCCCAATGCCTCGCTCGGGTTCAGTTAGAGCCAATGCCTCGCACACACACGCGCGTACGTGTACGAGAGAAACGCGCATCGCTCGGCCCTCGACCACCCACCGTAACTAGGAACTCCCCGAAATTTTCCTCGCCCTCGCTTCTACCACGGTTTATTCCGTCATGGACGGCCCAAAGAATGTCATGCAGCTACGTCTCTGGCCCGCCCAGGATGAAAAGCCCATTTTCTGTCATGATTTTTTGTCATATAAGTAGGAGCCCAGCACATCTATGATGGTACCGGTTTTGTCACAATTATCGTCATAGAAGTGTCATAAGTATGACAGAAAAAAGTTTCATTCGGCCCAAAATGTCACGGATGTGTCTTTTTTTGTAGTGGTGCTATCAGGCCAGAGTCCCCTCAGATCAAATATCCAAATCATAGTGGATTAGGAACTTGCGGTAACAAGCAGGGACTCACGAAAGATGTGACCCCGTCGCCCGTCTCGAGGACTTGCGGCAAGGGCTAAGAATGCCTGGCCACACCTCGTAATTATCTCGCGGGCACCTTCCAGGTCAACCTGACTCCACATCACTCACAATTAAGCTCGTGCGGGTACCCCTTAGGGTCGACCCGTCTTTAGTAACATGGTTCAGTGTAAAGTCATACTAACCATAGTAACTGTGTGTCTAACACCAAGGGGAACCCTGAGGAACCACCCTCGGTGGATTCCACTCGATGTAATCATCAAGGTGAACGTAAGAGGAACCACCCTTGAGGTTCACACTTGAGGGGTTGCACGAAAGAGTCGTATCGGAAGTGGTTAAGGAGGAAATCACCCTCGATGACCACGACCGAATAGCTACACTACAGAGATCTCATTAGGGGTGATGTATGAGGTTCCACCCTCGGCACTCGATGGTAACTCTGCAGAGTCGAGCAACAAAAGGGGCGTGATGTGATGTGAGGTGTCAGGCTCTGGTAGTTGATCATGTTGATCGAGTCGTTGATGATGAAGCAGGGGCAACAAGGACCAGGTGGGGGTCACTAATGGATCACTAACCAACCTATACTAAGCAGTTTAGGATAAGCAGGTAGGTAACAATAAGCAGGTTACAAAAGGAGGCTATGCATCAGAATAGGAGCAAACAATAACAGTAGCAAAATCTAATGCAAGCATGAGAGAATGGAATGGGCAATATCAGGATGATCAAAGGGGGGGTGGGCTTGCCTAGAAGCTCCGCTAAAAGGGAAGAAGGGTCACCGTCGATGTAGTCGATCACAGTGGAATCAACACCGGTCTCGATGTCTACCGGAGAAGAAGAGGGGGAAGAAACAGTAAATATAAGCAAACAGATGCAACACTAAGCATAACCTAACGATATGCAGAACTAGGGTCGACCTAACGTAGTACTACATGTTGCAGATGGAGGGGATAAACATCCGATGATGAATTCCCGGCGTTAGGTGGATTCCCGACAGAGGAAAAGTGGGATAAAGTTCCATGTTCAGCATGCTAGGGGCATGTGACAGATGAACAGACTGCGTATTTAGATTCGTTGGATTTTTCTGAGCAACTTTCATGTAGAAAACATTTTCATACGAGTTACGGTCTATTATGTACGATTTTCTAAAGTTTTAAACATTCTCTGAAATTATTTAAATTAACATAACTAACAGAAAAGGAATATGACATCAGCATTGTGTGGGGATGATGTCAGCAGTCAACAAACTCGCTGACCAGGTCAAAACTGACCTGTGGGTCCCAAATGTCATAGGCAGAGGGGCTAACAGAGTTTTATTTTAACTACGCAGAGTTAATTAGCTACTCGACCCCACCTGTTAGTGACTCATTAACTAACTAATTAATTTTAATTAAAAAAAATTAGTTAAATTAATTATGCGGTGGGGACCGCATGTCAGTGACACTGGCTGCCTAGTAAGCACGTTGACTGGGTCAACCCAGTCAACAGGGCCCCTCGGGCCCGCGGTCAGTGGCTCAGGGGGCGGACCCCATGCGTCCTCGTCAGCCCACGTCGGTGCTGGTGACTGGAGTAACTCCAGCGGGACATTTCGTGGTGGCGCATCACTGGCGAGGTTCAGAAACAGCCGTCCGACAATTATTTGACATGCGAGAGGCGTCGTTCAGATGCGGTGAACGAGCCACGTCTAGTGGCGGTAGTGGCAGCAGCTGGGGAGGCTGGAAAGGGCGACGACGATGAGCTGCAGCGGCGGTGGCTTCCGGGCAACGGCTGAAATGACGCTAGAGAGGGCGGGTGCACAAACTGTAGGGCGCTACGGGTCCCCACGGTGTCGAGGAGCACGGCCGAGAACTCGGTCGTGCTCAATGTCGATCGAAACGACAGCGACGAACGGCGCGGCGGAGACGGCCTACGGCCACAGTGGCTAGCTGGACTACGGGAACGGAAAGGAGCAGGGGTGAGGGGGAGGACGTGCGGTGCTCACTGAGGAACGCACGGGTAGCTTGTCGACAGCTTAGGAGCGTAGATGGCGAGGAATCATGGTGACGGCTTCGCGATGGCCGGGGTAGGGGATCGAGTCGCCGACTTTGTTGTGCTGCTCCCCGACTTGATACAACGGCACCGGACAAAGGGGTCAATGGCACTGGGGCTCCGGGACAGATCGGCGTGGTCGGAGGGACCCGGTGGTCGCAGAATCGACCGGCGCACGACGACGGTGGCGCTTGGGAGGAGCGGGCGCGTGAGGGAGAGGGGAACGAGCGAGGGGGGAGGAAGATCTGGGTTTTGCTAGGGTTCGATGGGGGCGGGGTAGCGTTATCCGCTGGGGGAGACGATGGGGAGGCGCGGGATGGCCGGCACGTGGCCATCGCGGCCATGGGCAGCTGGCCATCGTCCACCTCCCCTCTGTGAACAAAGGAGGAAGGAGAGGGGTAGGTGGGCTGGGCCTCACTGTAGTTAGCAGGCCTAAGTGCACACTGCACTTCGGCCTTTTTCTTTTGTTATGTTGTTTTTATTTTTATTTAATAAACAGAGGTGGGTACGAAAATGTTGGGCATGCTATTTACTAAGGAAAAATATGGGAAGTGCCCCTTTTATTCCCTGGTGATCTTAGGGAGTGCCACAAATATTTTGGAGACCAGAAGAATTCATTTGGTATTTTTCATAAATAGGATAGCATTTAAAAATGCTAAATTGGTGCTGTTATAATTGCTAATGCTCATCTTTGCACAAAAGTGATGTTGTGTTCCATAACAAATAATTGTTATGGATTTTTTGACAAATGATGAACATTTTTCCAGCAACTTTTGAGCAACTTCAAACTTCACTTGAATTTGAATTGACTGGAATTTCAAATGGTATATTGAACAAAGGTGATTAAGCACTGTTTGGAAAAATGATTAGCTTAATCACGGAGGGTTACTGTAGCATGACACTGGGGGTGTTACAGCCTTCATTTGAAACAATGTGGAATAGCTTCGTATGAACACCACAACGGAATGGTGTGTCCGAACGTCGTAACCATAGTTTATTAGATATGGTGCATTCTATGATGTCTCTTACCGATTTACCACTATCGTTTTGGGTTATGCATTAGAGACAGCCACATTCACGTTAAATAGGGCACCATATAAATCCGTTGAGATGACACCGTATGAACTATGGTTTGGCAAGAAACTTAAGTTCTCGTTTCTTAAAGTTTGGGGATGCGACACTTATGTCAATAGGCTTCAGCCTGATAAGATCGAACCCAAATCAGAGAAGTGCATCTTCATAGGATACCCTAAGGAAACTATTGGGTACACCTTCTGTTGGGGAACGTAGCAGAAATTCAAAATTTTCCTACGTGTCACCAAGATCTATCTATGGAGAAACCAGCAACGAGGGGAAGGAGCGTGCATCTACATACCCTTGTAGATCGCTAAGCGGAAGCGTTCAAGAGAACGAGGTTGAAGGAGTCGTACTCGTCGTGATCCAAATCAACGGAGATCCTAGTGCCGAACGGACGGCACCTCCGCGTTCAACACACGTACAGCCCAGTGACGTCTCCCATGCCTTGATCCAGCAAGGAGAGAGGGAGAGGTTGAGGAAGACTCTGTCCAGCAGCAGCACAACGGCGTGGTGGTGGTGGAGGAGCGTGGTAATCCTGCAGGGCTTCGCCAAGCACCGCGGGAGAGGAGAAGGGAGAGAGGTATGGCTACGCCAGGGAGAGGTCAAAACTCATGTGTTGGCAACCCTCAAGACCTCAACTATATATAGGGAGAGGGAGGGGTGCGCCCCCTCTAGGGTTTCCACCCCAAGGGGTGTGGCTGCCCCCAATCCCATCTAGGGTGGCGCCCAAGGGGGGGAAGAGGGGAAACTTGCCCCCCAAGTCAGGTGGGTGCGCCCCCTGCACCAACCCTAGGCGCCTTGGGCCCTTGTGGGGGGCGCACCAGCCCACCTGGGGCTGGTCCCCTCCCACACTTGGCCCATGCAGCCCTCCGGGGCCGGTGGCCCCACTTGGTGGACCCCCGGGACCCTCCTGGTGGTCCCGGTACGTTACCGATAAAACCCGAAACTTTTCCGGTGACCAAAACAGGACTTCCCATATATAAATCTTTACCTCCGAACCGTTCCGGAATTCCTCGTGACATCCGGGATCTCATCCTGGACTCCGAACAACATTCGGTAACCACATACAAACTTCCTTTATAAGCCTAGCATCATCGAACCTTAAGTGTATAGACCCTACGGGTTCGGGAACCATGCAGACATGACCGAGACGATCTCCGGTCAATAACCAACAGCGGGATCTGGATACCCATGTTGGCTCCCACATGTTCCACGATGATCTCATCGGATGAACCATGATGTCAAGGACTCAATCAATCCTGTATACAATTCCCTTTGTCTAACGGTATTGTACTTGCCCGAGATTCGATCGTCGGTATACCGATACCTTGTTCTATCTCGTTACCGGCAAGTCTCTTTACTCATTCCATAACACATCATCCCATGATCAACCGCTTGGTCACATTGTGCACATTATGATGATGTCCTACCGAGTGGGCCAGAGATACCTCTCCGTTTACACGGAGTGACAAATCCCAGTCTCGATTCGTGCCAACCCAACAGACACTTTCGGAGAAACCTGTAGTGCACCTTTATAGCCACCCAGTTACGTTGTGACGTTTGGTACACCCAAAGCATTCCTACGGTATCCGAGAGTTGCACAATCTCATGGTCTAAGGAAATGATACTTGACATTAGAAAAGCTTTAGCATATGAACTGCAATCTTTGTGCTAGGCTTAGGATTGGGTCTTGTCCATCACATCAATCTGCTAATGATGTGATCCCGTTATCAACGACATCCAATGTCCATGGTCAGGAAACCGTAACCATCTATTGATCAACGAGCTAGTCAACTAGGGGCTTGCTAGGGACATGGTGTTGTCTATGTACCCACACATGTATCTGAGTTTCCTATCAATACAATTATAGCATGGATAATAAACGATTATCATGAATAAGGAATAATAATAACTTATTTATTATTGCCTCTAGGGCATATTTCCAACAGTCTCCCACTTGCACTAGAGTCAATAATCTAGTTCACATCACCATGTGATTAACACTCACAGGTCACATCGCCATGTGACCAACATCCAAAGAGTTTACTAGTGTCACTAAACTAGCTCATATCATCATGTGATTAAGACTCAATGAGTTCTGGGGTTTGATCATGTTTTGCTTGTGAGAGAGGTTTTAGTCAATGGGTCTGCAACAATCAGATCCGTATGTACTTCGCAAATCTGTAGGTCATATTGTAAATGCTGCTTCCACGCTCCACTTGAAGTTATTCCAAATGGTTGCTCCACTATACGTATCCGGTTTGCTACTCAGAGTCATTCGGATAGGTGTTAAAGTTTGCATCGACGTAACCCTTTATGCCGAACTCTTTATCACCACCATAATCGAGAAACATGTCCTTTATTTACTCAAGGACAATTTTGACCGCTGTCCAATGATCTATTCCTGGATCATTCTTGTACCCCTTGACTGACTCATGGCAAGGCACACTTCCGGTGCGGTACATAGCATAGCATACTATAGAGCCTACGTCTGAAGCATAGGGGACGACCTTCGTCCTTTTTCTCTCTTCTGCCGTGGTCGAGCTTTAACTCTTAACTTCATACCTTACAACTCAGGCAAGAACTCCTTCTTTGACTGATCCATCTTGAACACCTTCAAGATCATGTCAAGGTATGTGCTCATTTGAAAGTACCATTGAGCGGTTTTTGATCTATCCTCATAGATCTTGATGCTCAATGTTCAAGCAGCTTAATCCAGGTTCTCTATTGAAAAACACTTTTCAAATAACCATATATGCTTTCTGGAAATTATATATCATTTCTGATCAACAATATGTCAACAACATATACTCATCAGAAATTCTATAGTGCTCCGACTCACTTCTTTGGAAATACAAGTTTCTCATAAACTTTGTATAAACCCAAAATCTTTGATCATCTCATCAAAGCGTATATTCCAACTCCGAGATGCTTACTCCAGTCCCTAGAAGGATTGCTGGAGCTTTGCACACTTGTTAGCATCTTTCAGTATTGACAAAACCTTCTGGTTGTATCACATACAAACTTTCCTCAAGAATATTGTTGAGGAAACAATGTTTTGACATTCTATCTGCAAGATTTCATCAATAATGCAGTAACTGCGAATCCATTTCCAACAGACTCTTAGCATCGCTACGAGTGAGAAAGCCGCACCGTAGTCAACTCCTTGAACTTGTCGGAAAACATCTTAACGACAAGTCGAGCTTTCTTAATGGTGATCATTGTCTGTCTTCCTTTCAAAATCCATCTTTACCCAACGGCCTTACGACCATCAAGTATATCTTCCAAAGTCATGGATCCTCTCTCGGATGTTATGGCCTCGAGCCATTCATTGGAATCCGGGCCCACCATCGTTTCTCCATAGCTCGTAGGTTCATTGTTGTCTAGCAACATGACCTCTAAGACAGGATTGTGTACCACTCTGAAGTAGTACGCGTCCTTGTCACCCTACTAGGTACGGTAGTGACTTGATCCGAAACTTCATGATCGCTATCACAAGCTTCTATTTCAATTGGTGTAGGCGCCACAGGAACAACTTCCTGTGCCCTGCTACACACTAGTTGAAGTGATGGTTCAATAACCTCATCAAGTCTCCACCATCCTCCCACTCAACTCTTTTGAGAAAAACTTTTCTCGAGAAAGGACCCGTATCTAGAAACAATTACTTTTGCTTCCAGATCTGAGATAGGAGGTATACCCAACCATTTTGGGTATCCTATGAAGATGTATTTATCTGTTTTGGGTTCGAGCTTATCACGATGAAACCTTTTCACATAAGCGTCGCAGCCCCAAACTTTTAAGAAACGACAACTTAGGTTTCTCAAACCATAGTTCAAACGGTGTTGTCTCAACGGAATTACGTGGTGCCCTATGAAAAGTGAGTGCGGTTGTCTCTAATGCCTAACCCATGAACAATAGTGGTAATTCGATAAGAGACATCATGGTACGCACCACATCCAATAGGGTGCAACTATGATGTTAGGACACACCATCACACTATGGTGTTCCAGGCGGTATTAATTGTGAAACAATTTCCACAATGTCTTAATTGCGTGCCAAAGCTCGTAACTCAGATACTCATCTCTATGATCATATCATAGACATTTTATCCTCTTGTCACAATGATCTTCAACTTCACTCTGAAATTACTTGAACCATTCAATAATTCAGACTTGTGTTTCATCAAGTAAATATACTCAGTATCTACTTAAATCATCCGTGAAGTAAGAACATAACGATATCCACCACGTGCCCCAGCACTCACTGGACTGCACACATCAAAATGTATTACTTCCAACAAGTTGCTTTCTTGTTCCATTTTACTGAAAAACGAGGCTTTCATTCATCTTGCCCATGTGGTATGATTTGCATATCTCAAGTGATTCAAAATCAAGTGAGTCCAAACGATCCATCTGCATGGAGTTTCTTCATGCGTATACACCAATAGACATGGTTCGCATGTCTCAAACTTTTCAAAAACGAGTGAGTACAAAGATCCATCAACATGGAGCTTCTTCATGCGTTTTACACCAATATGACTTACATGGCAGTGCCACAAGTAAGTGGCACTATCATTACTACCTTATATCTTTTGGCATGAAAATGTGTATCACTACGATCGAGATTTCAATAAACCATTCATTTTAGGTGTAAGACCATTGAAGGTATTATTCAAATAAACAGAGTAACCATTATTCTCCTTAAATGAATAACCGTACTGCGATAGACATAATCCAATCATGTCTATGCTCAACGCAAACACCAAATCTCGATGGTATAGGGAGTGTGCGATGCTTGATCACATCAACCTTTGGAAACACTTCCAACACATATCATCAGCTCACCTTTAGCTAGTCCCCGTTTATTCCGTAGCTTTTATTTCGAGTTACTAACACTTAGCAACTGAACCGGTATCTAATACCCTGGTGCTACTAGGAGTACTAGTAAAGTACACATTAACATAATGTGTATCCAATATACTTCTATCGACCTTGCCAACCTTCTTATCTACCAAGTATCCAGGGTAATTCTGCTCCAGTGGCTGTTCCCCCTATTACAGAAGCACTTAGTCTCGGGTTTGCATTCAACCTTGGGTTTCTTCACTGGAGCAGCAACTGATTTGCCGTTTCATGAAGTGCCCCTTCTTGCCCTTGCCCTTCTTGAAACTAGTGGTTTCACTAACCATCAACAATTGATGCTCCTTCTTGATTCCTACTTTCGCGGTGTCAAACATCGTGAATATCTCAAGGATCATCATATTTATCCCTGATTTTTTATAGTTCATCACGAAGCTCTAGCAGCTTGGTGGCAATGACTTTGGAGAAACATCACTATCTCATCTGGAAGATCAACTCCCACTCGATTCAAGTGATTGTTGCACTCAGACAATCTGAGCACAAGCTCAACGATTGAGGTTTTCTCCCTTAGTTTGCAGGCTAAGAAAATCGTCGGAGGTCTTATACCTCTTGACGTGGGCACGAGCCTAAAATCCCAATTTCAGCCCTCGAGACATCTCATATGTTCCGCGACGTTTCGAAAACATCTTTGGTGCCTCAACTCTAAACCATTTAACTGAACTATTAAGTAGTTATCAAAACGTGTATGTCCGATGTTCGCAACATCCACAGACTACGTTTGGGGTTCAGTACACTGAGCGGTGCATTAAGGACATAAGCTATCTACTGTCCGCATAATCGCTACTGTCAACTTTCAACTATATTTTCTCTAGGAATATATCTAAATAGTGGAACTAAAGCGCGAGATTACGACATAATTTGCAAAGATCTTTTGACTATGTTTAGGATAATTAAGTTCATCTCATGAACTCCCACTCAGATAGACATCCCTCTAGTCATCTAAGTGATTACATGATCCGAGTCAACTAGGCCGTGTCCGATCATCACGTGAGACGGACTAGTCATCATCGGTGAACATCTTCATGTTGATCGTATCCACCATACGACTCATGCTCGACCTTTCGGTCTCTTGTGTTCCGAGGCCATGTCTGTACATGCTAGGATCGTCATGTTAACCTAAGTGTTTCGCGCGTGTAAATCTGGCTTACACCCGTTGTATGTGAACGTAAGAATCTATCACACCCGATCATCACGTGGTGCTCCGAAACGACGAACTTTCGCAACGGTGCACAGTTAGGGGGAACACATTCTTGAAATTTTCATGAGGGATCATCTTATTTACTACCGTCGTTCTAAGTAAATAAGATGCATAAACATGATAAACATCACATGCAATCAAATAGTGACATGATATGGCCAATATCATTTTGCTCCTTTTGATCTCCATCTTCGGGGCTCCATGATCATTATCGTCACCGGCATGACACCATGATCTCCATCATCATGATCTCCATCATCGTGTCTTCATGAAGTTGTCTCGCCAACTTATTACTTCTACTACTATGGCTACCGGTTAGCAATAAAGTAAAGTAATTACATGGCGTTTGTTCAATGACACGCAGGTCAAACAATAAATTAAGACAACTCCTATGGCTCCTGCCGGTTGTCATACTCATCGACATGCAAGTCATGATTCCTATTACAAGAACACGATCAATCTCATACATCACATATCATTCATTACATTCTTCTTGGCCATATCACATCCCATAGCATACCCTGCAAAAACAAGTTAGACGTCCTCTAATTGTTGTTTGCATGTTTTACGTGGCTACTATGGGTTTCTAGCAAGAATGTTTCTTACCTACGCAAAACGACAACGTGATTTGCCAATTGCTATTTACCCTTCATAAGGATCCTTTTCATTGAATCCGTTCCGACTAAAGTGGGAGAGACTGGCACCCGCTAGCCACCTTATGGACCAAGTTCATATCAGTCGGTGGAACCTGTATCACGTAAGTGTACGTGTAAGGTCAGTCCGGGCCGCTTCATCCCACAATACCGTCAAAACAAGATTGGACTAGTAACGGTAAGCATATTGAATAAAATCAATGCCCACAACTACTTTGTGTTCTACTCGTGCAAAGAATCTATGCAATAGACCTAGCTCATGATGCCACTGTTGGGGAACGTAGCAGAAATTTCAAAATTTTCCTACGTGTCACCAAGATCTATCTATGGAGAAACCAGGAACGAGGGGAAGGAGAGTGCATCTACATACCGTTGTAGATCGCTAAGCGGAAGCGTTCAAGAGAACGGGGTTGAAGGAGTCGTACTCGTCGTGATCCAAATCACCGGAGATCCTAGTGCCGAACGGACGGCACCTCCGCGTTCAACACACGTACAGCCCGGTGACGTCTCCCATGCCTTGATCCAGCAAGGAGAGAGGGAGAGGTTGATGAAGTCTCCGTCTAGCAGAAGCACAACGGTGTGGTGGTGGTGGAGGAGCATGGTAATCCTGCAGGGCTTCGCCAAGCACCGCGGGAGAGGAGAAGGGAGAGAGGTAGGGCTGCGCTAGGGAGAGGTCAAAACTCATGTGTTGGCAACCCTCAAGACCTCAACTATATATATGGGAGAGGGAGGGGGGTGCACCCCCTCTAGGGTTTCCACCCCAAGGGGTGCGGCTGCCCCCAATCCCATCTAGGGTGGCGGCCAAGGGGGGAAGAGGGGAAACTTGCCCCCCAAGTCAGGTGGGTGCGCCCCCTCCCCCAACCCTAGGTGCCTTGGGCCCTTGTGGGGGGCGCACCAGCCCACCTGGGGCTGGTCCCCTCCCACACTTGGCCCATGCAGCCCTCCGGGGCCGGTTGCCCCACTTGGTGGACCCCCGGGACCCTCCCGGTGGTCCCGGTACGTTACCGATAAAACCCGAAACTTCTCCGGTGACCAAAACAGGACTTCCCATATATAAATCTTTACATCCGGACCATTCCGGAACTCCTCGTGACGTCCGGGATCTCATCTGAGACTCCGAACAACATTCGGTAACCACATACAAACTTCCTTTATAACCCTAGCGTCATCGAACCTTTAGTGTGTAGACCCTACGGGTTCGGGAACCATGCAGACATGACCGAGACGATCTCCGGTCAATAACCAACAGCGGGATCTGGATACCCATGTTGGCTCCCACATGTTCCACGATGATCTCATCGGATGAACCACGATGTCAAGGACTCAATCAATCCCGTATACAATTCCCTTTGTCTAACGGTATTGTACTTGCCCGAGATTCGATCGTCGGTATACCGATACCTTGTTCTATCTCATTACCGGCAAGTCTCTTTACTCGTTCCGTAACACATCATCCCATGATCAACCCGTTGGTCACATTGTACACATTATGATGATGTCCTACCGAGTGGGCCTAGAGATACCTCTCCGTTTACACGGAGTGACAAATCCCAGTCTCGATTCGTGCCAACCCAACAGACACTTTCGGAGATACCTGTGGTGCACCTTTATAGCCACCCAGTTACGTTGTGACGTTTGGTACACCCAAAGAATTCCTACGGTATCCGGGAGTTGCACAATCTCATGGTCTAAGGAAATGATACTTGACATTAGAAAAGCTTTAGCATACGAACTACGATCTTTGTGCTAGGCTTAGGATTGGGTCTTGTCCATCACATCATTCTGCTAATGATGTGATCCCGTTATCAACGACATCCAATGTCCATGGTCAGGAAACCGTAACCATCTATTGATTAACGAGCTAGTCAACTAGAGGCTTGATAGGGACATGGTGTTGTCTATGTACCCACACATGTATCTGAGTTTCCTATCATTACAATTATAGCATGGATAATAAACGATTATCATGAACAAGGAATAATAATAACTTATTTATTATTTCCTCTAGGGCATATTTCCAACACCTTCTACCATAGATCCGAAGGCAAGATCTTTGTTGCCAAGAATGGGTCCTTTCTAGAGAAGGAGTTTCTCTCGAAAGAAGTGAGTGGGAGGAAACTAGAACTTGATGAGGTAAATGTACCTTCTCTCGAATTGGAAAGTAGCACATAAGAGAAAACAATTCCCATGATGCCTACACCAACTAGGAAGTAAGATAATTATGATGATCATGAAACTTAGGATCAAGTTACTATTGGACCTCGTAGGTCGACCAGAACATGTTCCGCACCAGAGTGGTATGGTAACCTTTCCTGGAAGTCATGTTATTAGACCATGGCAAACCTATGAACTATGAAGAAGCTATGATGAGCCCAAATTCCGATAAATGGCTTGAGACCATGAAATCTGAGATAGGATTCATGTATGAGAACAAAGTATGGACTTTGGTGGACTTGCCCGTTGATCGGCAAGCCATTGAGAATAGATGGATCTTCATGAAGAAGACGAACTCTGATGGTAATGTCACTATCTACAAAGCTTGACTTGTCGCAAAAAGTTTTCGAGCAGTTCAAGATGTTGACAATGATGAGACTTTCTCACTTGTAGTGATGCTTAAGTTTGTCTGAATCATGTTAGCAATTGCCGCATTTTATAATTATGAAATCTGGCAAATGGATGTCAAAACTGCGTTCCTTAATGGATTTCTTAAAGAAGAGTTGTATATGATGCAACTGGAAGGTTTTGTCGATCCTAAAGGTGTTAACAAAGTGTGCAAGCTCTAGCGATCCATCTATGGACTGGTACGAGCATCTCAGAGTTGGAATATATGCTTTGATGAGGTGATCAAAGCATATGGTTTTATACAGACTTACGGTGAAGCCTGCATTTACAAGAAAGTGAGTGGGAACTCTGGGGAATTTCTGATATTATATGTGGATGACATATTGTTGATTGGAAATGATATAGAATTTCTGAATAGCATAAAAGGATACTTGAATAAGAAATTTTT
Source organism: Triticum dicoccoides (assembly GCF_002162155.2). Classification (NCBI taxonomy): domain Eukaryota; kingdom Viridiplantae; phylum Streptophyta; class Magnoliopsida; order Poales; family Poaceae; genus Triticum; species Triticum dicoccoides. The sequence continues at coordinate 631,856,290 of NC_041383.1, forward strand.
AATGAAAGACCTCGGTAAGTTGCTTATATATTGGGCATCAAGATCTATAAGGATAGATCAAGACACTTAATAGGACTTTCACAAAGGACATACCTTGACAATGTTTTGAAGAAGTTCAAAATAGATCAGTCAAAGAAAGGGTTCTTACCTGTGTTGCAAGGTGTGAAATTGAGTCAGACTCAAAGCCCGACCATGGCAGAAGATAGAGAGAAAATGAAAGTCATTCCCAATTGATACGTCTCCAACGTATCTATAATTTTTGCTTGTTACATGCTATTATATTATCATTCTTGGATGTTTTGCAATCATTTTGTAGGAACTTTATATCATTTTTTGGGACTAACCTATTGACATAGTGCCAAGTGCCAGTTGTTATTTTTTTGCTTGTTTTTTACTTCGCAGAATATCAATACTAAAGGGAGTCTAAACGCATCAAAACATTTTGGGGAATTTTTCTAGACCAGAAGACACTTGTTGGGCCAAAGAAATACCAGGGGGGCTCCGAGAGGAGCACAACCCACCTGGGCGCCCGTGGGGGCCCAGGCGCGCCCCGGTGGGTTGTGCCCACCTCGCCCGCCTCCCGCACCGGCTCTTTTCTCTATAAGTACCTCGAATATACAAAAAACCTGGGGGAGTCAACAAAACACAATTCCAGCCGCCACAAGTTCCAGAACCACCAGATCCAATCTAGACACCATCATATAGGGGTTCATCATCCTCATTGGAGCCTCTGATGATGTTTGAGTAGTTCATTGTAGACCTACGGGTCCGTAGTTAGTAGCTAGATAGCTTCCTCTCTCTCTCTCTCTCTCTCTCTCTCTCTCTCTCCCTCTCTCTTTTGATTCTCAATACAATGGTCTCCATGAGATCTATTTGATGTAACTCTTTTTGTGGTGAGTTTGTTGGGATCCGATGAACTTTGAGTTTATGATCAGATCTATTTAGCCATGAAAGTTATTTGAGTTTCTTTGATCTCTTATGTGCATGATTACTTATAGCCTCGTATTTCTTTTTTGAATATTTGGTTTAGTTAGGACAACTAGACCGATTTTTCTTGCCATGAGAAGAGGTGCTCTGTGATGGGTTCGGTCGTGCGATGTTCTTTCCCAGTGACAAAAGGGGCAGCAAGAGACGTATTGATCGTTTCTATTAAGGATAACAAGATGGGGTCTATTCCTACATGAATAGATCTTGTCTACATCATGTCATCGTTCTTATTGCATTACTCTGTTTCTCCATGAACTTAATACACTTGATGCATGCTGGATAGTGAGCGGTGTGTGGTGTAATAGTAGTAGATGCAGGCATGAGTCGGTCTACTAATCTTGGACGTGATACCTATATAATGATCATTGCTTTGATGTCGTCATAATTATTTGAAGTTCTATCAATTTCCCAATAGTAATTTTTTTACCCGCCATATGCTATTTTTCTCGAGAGAAGCCACTAGTGAAATCTACGGCCCCGGGTCTATTCTTTATCATATTTGCTTTGAGATCTATTTTTATTTGCTTTTGTTTTCAGATCTATTATTCTAAAAACCAAAAAAAGACCTTGCTGCATTTTTTCTTTATTTTTTATTGCAAGATCTATTTATCAAAATCATACAAACCAATTTATGTTTTACCCGTGAGGGATTGACAAGCCCTCTTACGCCTTGGGTTGCAAGTATTTGTTCTTTGTGTGCACGTACCGTTTACAAAGTGTTGCTTGGTTCTCCTACTGGTTAATAACCTTGGTTTCATAACTCGGGGAAATACCTACCGTAGTCGTGCTGCATCATCCCTTCCTCTTCAGGGAAAATACTGACATGGACACGAGGCATCAAGAAAGGATTTATGGTGCCGTTGTCGGGGGGACGTCATCAACATCTATTAGATTCCTTATCACAAATATCATCTCCTTGCAATTTACATTATTTGTCATTTGCCTCTCATTTTCATCTCCCCCACTGCACAAAAATTTGTTGTTTTATTCGCCTTCTTTTTTGTTTGCCTTTTTCTCGCTCAATATTTTGTTTGCGCGTGTTGCCATGTGTCTTCTATTAGCTTGCATCTTCGCTTGCTAATCCTTTCAAAAGATCCAATTATGATGAACCAATTGCCAGTGAGTCGAGTGCACTAGATTATTGTTATGAAGTTTTGCTTGAAATTCGTGAATCTGAAAATTGTGATGAAGTGTTAAAAGAATAAATTTATAATGTGATTCATGATAGCTCCTTGGATGAAAAGCATGATTGCAATGATTTTCTTCTAATTTCTATTAATGTCAATTGTGCTGATAATATGCAAAACCTCAAGCTTGGGGATGCTAATATTGCTATGTGAACTACTTGTTGCAGTGATCATGATTGGGGTGAAAATGTTTCTTATGATCTTGAAAATTTATTTAAGCCCCATGATGAATATGATATTGAATAAACTTTTGCAATAATAATATTGAAAGTGGGTTTGGAAGAGCGTCAACTTTAGGTAACAATAATCCCACATATTTGGAGAATGTTCAATCTTATAAATTTTTTGATAAAAGTCGGTTTGGAGAGGTCATGACTTTATTGATGATGATCCCACTATTTTGGAAGAGTGCCAACTTTGCATGCATGTGGATCATGTTGAGAATATGTTATGTGATAGCTATATTGTTGAATTTGATTATGATCCTACATGTAATTATTATGAGAGAGGAAAATATGGTTGTAGAAATTTTTGTGTTACTAAATTACCTCTCGTTATGTTGAGATCGTCAATGTTTTATTCCTCTTCTTTGCATATGTTAGATGTTTCTTGTCTTGGTAATTTGTTTGCTTATAAAATTACTATGCATAAGAAGTATGTTAGACTTAAATGTGTTTGTCAAATGTTTCATGATGCTCTCTTTGTGTTTCAATTCTTACCTTTCGTGTGAGCATTGTTGAAATCTTAAGCCTATCTTAATGGGTATAAAGAAAGAGCTTGTTGGGAGGCAACCCAATGAATACATTTTATTTTTGTATTTTTTATTTATGTTCTTGAGTGTTTGCACAATTATGCTACTGTTATGATTGTGTTTTTCATGTTTTAATTAGTGTTTGTGCCAAGTAAAGCCTTTGGGATCATGTTGGGTGATAGTTGATTTGATCTTGTTGAAAAACAGAAACTTTTGCGTCCAGTAAAACAATTTTGAAATATCACAGAAGCGCGATAAAATCCTGATTTTTTACACGAGATTGCTATACAAATTTCCTATGTTGTCCTAATTTTTGAAAATGTTTGGTGTTACAGAAGTATTCAAAGTTTTCATATTGCTACAGACTGTTCTATTTTTAACAGATTCTGTTTTCTTAGCATTGTGTGCTTTTTTTAATAAATCTATGGGTTGTATCGAAGGGTATGAGCCATAAAAAAGTTGCAATACAATAGATATAGTACAAAAAAAATATGAATGGGTTTACAATAGTACTTAGAGTGGTGATTTGCTTTGTTATACTAACGAATCTGGCAAAGGTTTTGTTGAGTTTTGTGTGATTGAAGTTTTCAAGTTTTGGGTGAGATCATGAGGGATGAACGAATAAGGAGTTAGAAAAGCCTAAGCTTGGGGACGCCCCATGGCACCCCAAGGAAATTTTCAAGGAGAAACAAGAAACTAAGCTTGGGAATGCCCCGAGTGGCATCCCCTCTTTCTTCTAACGACCATCAGTATTTTACTTGGAGCTATATTTTTATTCTTCACATTTCATGAGTTTTGCTTGGAGCATCTTGTATTATATGAGTCTTTGCTTGTTTTTCTTTTTAGTTTGTGTCATCTATACTTGCTGGACAAACCTATTTGAGAGAGCCAAAATTATACTATGATTTGTTAGAATTGCTCTATGTGCTTCATTTAAACCTTTTGAACTATGGAATTACTCTAGTGCTTCACTTATATCTTTTTGAGCACGGTGTGCTTTAATATTTTTGAAGAAATGCTCTCATGCTTCACTTAGATTTATTTGACTGTTAGTAATTTTGAAGAAATTCTCGCACGCTTCACTTATATTATTTTGAGAGATGAAAATTTTATGCTCATGTTCTTCACTTAGATTTGTTTGAACTATCAAAAGCAACATATGAAAGTAGTCCCAAAGTGATAGATATTCAAGAGAGATATAATAAAAACTTTCATGAACATCATTGGACAAATAAACTTGATTCTTTGTAATAGTTTTGCGATATGATGATAGTGATATGTGAGTCATGCTTGTGAGTAATTGTGCTTTAGTAAGAATATTGGTGTTAAGGCTTGTGATTCCCTATGCAAGAACGAAAGTCAATAGTTATGCAATGAAATGACATCCTACTTGTGCTGCATTATTCGGTGTTAGTTATGTTTAATGCTGGCATATGTGATTTTTCGTTTCTTGGTTGGATGCTTCTCAATCTTTTTGCTAGCCTTCACTTGTACTAATTAAGTAGGAATACTACTTGTGCATCAAAAATCCTTAAACCCAGTTTTGCCATATGAGTCCGTCATACCAACCTATAGCGGTATTCTCGTGCCGTTCTAAGAAAATTTGTATGTGCCATTTCTTATTTTCAAAATTATTTCCTTTTTCTCGTACCGCTCATGAAACGATAGGGGGTGGCTGATATTTTCCCATGCTAGATGTGTTATTCTCAAGATGAGTGTTTATTCACTTGACATTTCACGAGAGTACAACAAAGGTATTAGCGATGCCCAGTCCCGAGATGCAAAATGAATTTAGTTTATGTTGTCAAATAATAAATTTCTTGGAAAGTGTTGGTATGGACGGTACCCGTGGATACAACTAGCCGTGGATTGTGAAAGTATGGTGGAAAAAGGAATAAACTTTATTTTCTGTTTGGGAACCGCCTATGATATATCTAGCATAGGAAGTATTGGGAACTAATCGATCGTTTTTGTTGACAGGAAAAGCATGCCACCCAAAATGTTTTATCTCTATTTTTTGACTTTGAGCTCTGGCACCTCTACAAATTCCTACTTCCCTCTATGAAGGGCCTTTCTATTTACTTTATGCAATATTTATTTTTATTTGAGTCTCCATCATCTCATATAAAGGACCAACTAAGGGGCACTATGATCATACTTGAGCATTGGATGTAGATAATATGCGAGTGTGTTTCATGAATGGATAAATGATTGAGAGCTAGGGATAACTTGCTTTAGTGTTGATATTTTGAAAGACATGGTTGCTTGTTGACATGCTTGAGTATTGAAATATTCATGTCAAAACTAGACTATTGCTTTGAATCATATAGAAGTCCATATGTCCATGTTACAAAAGAAAAGAATATGTGATGAACGTGTTAGGCATCATTCCACATCAAAAATTCTGTTATTATGATCTACCTACTCGAGGACGAGTAGGAATTAAGATTGGGGATGCTAATATGTAACCAATGTATCTATAATTTTTGCTTGTTCCATGCTATTATATTATAATTTTAGGATGTTTTACAATCATTTTATAGCAACTTTATATTATTTTATGGGACTAACCTACTGACATAGTGCCTAGTGCCAGTTGCAGTTTTTTTTGCTTGTTTTTTACTTTGCAAAATATCAGTACCAAACGGAGTCCAAACGCAGTGAAACTTTTTGGAGATTTTTTCTAGACCAGAAGACACCCGTTGGGCCAAAGAAGTACCAGGAGGGCTCCGAGGGGAGAAAACCCACCTGGGGCGCCTCCCGCACCGCCTCTTTGCTCTATAAATACCCTGAAAATCCACAAACCCTGGGGGAGTCGACGAAACACAATTCCAGCTGCCGCAAGTTCCAGAACCACCAGATCCAATCTAGACACCATCACGGAGGGTTCATCATCCTCATTGGTGCTCTCTGATGATGTGTGTGTAGTTCATTGTAGACCTATGGGTCTGTAGTTAGTAGCTAGATGGCTTCCTCTCTCTCTCTCTTTTGATTCTCAATACAATGGTCTCTTGGAGATCTATTTGATGTAACTCTTTTTGCAGTGTGTTTGTTGGGATCCGATGAACTTTGAGTTTATGATGAAAGTTATATGAGTTTCTTTGATCTCTTGTGTGCATGATTACTTATAGCCTCGTATTTCTTCTTCGAATCTTTGGTTTAGTTAGGCCAACTAGATCGATCTTTCTTGTCATGGGAAGAAGTGCTTTGCGATGGGTTCGGTCGTGCGGTGTTCTTTCCCAGTGACAGAAGGGGCAGCAAGACACGCATTGATTGTTCCTATTAAGGATAAAAAGATGGGGACTATTCCTACATGAATAGATCTTGTCTACATCATGTCATCATTCTTATTGCATTACTCCATTTCTCTACGAACTTAATACACTAGATGCGTGCTGGATAGCGGTTGATGTGTGGAGCAATAGTAGTAGATGCAGGCAGGAGTCGGTCTACTAATCTTGGATGTGATGCCTATAATGATCATTGCCTCAATATCGTCATAATTATTTGAAGTTCTATCAATTTCCCAACAGTAATTTGTTTACCGTCCGTATGCTATTTTTCTCGAGAGAAGCCACTAGTGAAATCTACGGTCCCCGGGTCTATTCTTTATCATATTTGCTTTGAGATCTATTTTTATTTGCCTTTGTTTTCAGATTAGTTATTCTAAAAACCCAAAAAATACCTTGTTTTACTTTTTCTTTATTTATTTTATTTTGTTTTATCACGAGATCTATCTATCCAAAATCATACAAACCAATCTATCTTTTACGCGGGAGGGATTGACAACCCCTCTGACGCATCGGGTTGCAAGTATTTATTCTTTGTGTGCATGCACCATTTACATAGTGTTGCTTGGTTCTCCTACTGGTTTGATAACCTTTGTTTCATAATTGAGGGAAATACCTACCATAGCTGTGTTTCATCATCCCTTCCTCTTCAGGTAAAATACTGACGCGGACACGAGCCATCACCTATGCCTCAGCCATAGGTTTTATCATGTATGCTATGATGTGTACCAATCCTGATTTGTGCCTTACCATAAGTTTGGCAAGGAGGTACCAAAGTAATCAAGGAGTGGATCACTGGATAGCGGTCAAAAACGTCCTAAAGTACCTGAAAAGGACCAAGGATATGTTTCTTGTTTATGGAGGTGATGAAGAGCTTGTCGTAAATGGTTACGTCGATGCTAGCTTCGACACTGATCCGGATGACTCTATGTCACAAACCGGATAAATATTTATATTGAATGGTGGAGCTGTCAGTTGGTGCAGTTCGAAGCAGAGCGTCGTGGCGGGGTTTACATGTGAAGCGGAGTATATAGTTGCTTCAGAAGCAGCACATGAAGGAGTCTGGATGAAGGAGTTCATATCATATCTGGGTGTAATACCCAGTGCATCGGTTCCAGTCAAAATCTGTTGTGATAACACTGGAGCAATTGCCTTAGCAAAGGAATCCAGGTTTCACAAGAGAACCAAACACATCAAGAAACACTTCAACTCTATTCGTGAAATGGTCAAGGATGGAGACATAGAAATTTGCAAAATACATACGGATCTGAATGTAGCAGACCTGTTGACTAAGCCTCTTCCGCGAGCAAAACATAATCAGCACCAAGACTCCATGGGTGTTAGATTCATTACAATGTAATCTAGATTATTGAGTCTAGTGCAAGTAGGAGACTGATGGAAATATGCCCTAGAGGCAATAATAAAGTTATTATTATTATATTTCCTTATTCATGATAAAGGTTTATTATTCATGCTAGAATTGTATTGATCGGAAACTTAAATACATGTGTGGATACATAAACAAATATCGTGTCCCTAGTAAGCCTCTACTAGACTAGCTCGTTGATCAAAGATGGTTAAGGTTTCCTAACCATAGACATGTGTTGTCACTTGATAACAAGATCACATCATTAGGAGAATGATGTGATGGACAAGACCCATCTGTTAGCTTAGAATATGATCATTCAGTTTAGTGCTATTGCTTTCTTAATGTCAAAGACATATTTCTTCGACCATGAGATCATGCAACTACCGAATACCAGAGGAATACCTTGTGTGCTATCAAACGTCACAAGGTAACTGGGTGATCACAAAGATGCTCTACATGTATCTCCGAAGGTGTCTGTTGAGTTGGCATGGATCAAGATTTGGATTTGTCACTCCGTTTATCGAAGAGGTATCTTTGGGCCCTCTCGATAATACACATCACAGGAAGCTTGCAAGCAAAGTGACTATGGAGTTAGTTATGAGATTATGTATTACAGAACGAGTAAAGAGACTTGCCGGTAACGAGATTGAACTAGGATGAAGATACCGATGATCGAATCTCGGGCAAGTAACATACCGACAGACAAAGGGAATTATGTATGTTGTCATAAGGTTCGACCGATAAAAATCATTGTAGAATATGTAGGAACCAATATGGGCATCCATGTTCCGCTACTGGTTATTGACCTAAGAGGTGTCTCGGTCATGTCTACATCATTCTCGAACTCGCAGGGTCCGCACACTTAACGTTCGTTGGCGATATAGTATTATATGAGTTATGTGATTTGGTGACCAAATATTGTTTGGAGTCCCAGATGAGATCACAGACATGACGAGGAGCTCCGGAATGGTCCGGAGGTAAAGATTGATATATAGGACGATGCTATTTGGTCACTGAAAAGATTTCAGAGTGAGCCGGGTAATCATTGGATCACCGGGAGGGGTTCCGGGAAGCCCCGGGAGGTTTATGGGCTTTATGGGCCAAGAGGCGGGAACACACCAGCCCACAAGGGGCTATCGCACCCCTCCCTTGGCCGCTGACCCTATGGATGGAAAGGGGGAGGGCTAGCCCCTCTTTCCTTCCCTCTACCTAAGAGGAAGGAAGGGGGGCGACACCCCCTCCTGCCTCCCCCACAGGCAAACAAGGAAGGGGGCGCACCATGGGACAGGACCCCAAGGGGGCCGTCCGGCCACCTTGGGGAGCCCCTTGGCTGCCTCTCCTGCCCCACCTATATATATATATATATATATATATATATATATATATATATATATATATATATATATATATATATATATGAGGGAGGGGGCGCCACACAACCCGACAACAATCTCTTAGCCGTGTGCGGCATCCCTCTCCACAGTTTAGTCCTCCGTCTAGTTTTTCCGCAGTGCACGGCGAAGCCCTGCGGGAACAAGTTCAACACCATCGTCACCACGCCGTCGTGCTGCCGGAACTCATCTACTACTTCTCCCGTCTTGCTGGATCAAGAAGGTGAGGATGTCATTGAGGTGAACGTGTGCTGAACGCGTAGGTGTCGTACGTTCGGTACTTGATCAATTGGATCGCGAAGACATACTTTCCCCTCTCGTAGCTATGCATCTCCATGGATAGATCTTGTGTGTGCATAATTTTTTTTTGTTTCCCATGCAACGTTACCCAACAGAAAGGGGTATGATAAGGAAAGGGTCTAAGTCAGGGATTCAATTGTTATGGGAGATATGCTCCCCATAACAACATGATTACCTGATCATATCATATCCTCCAAAGGTTGATACCAATAAACCACACCTATTAACCTATATAAAGGGCAGACACCCTTCCATCGAAGCATCATCCAACTTTGAAGGCAACATGCACATAAACATCGAGATCTCTACGGGCACCACCTTTCCACTATAGTGTCCAATGATGTGATATTTCGCTATATTTAATGGATGTATATGTATGATTTATTTTAGTATAAATATAGTATCAGCTGATTCCATGAACACTGGCCCACAAGCCAATATAAATTATTAATCATCATTAGGGAGTCTGTTGATTTTCCCTCTAGCAAGATTAAGAGTTCTAATCTGTAAGTGCAGAATCAAGGGAAGTTTGAATAAACAAGCACACAATTACTAGTCTGATCAGTAATATCATGCACAATTTTCCAAGGATTTTAATTTTGAATGCATGTTAAAATATGGTCGTAATTAGTCTGATGAATTAGCGGTTTTAATTAGGCATTGTGATCCGAAAGTTCGTCGTTGAATAGAGAAGTCAGGTCAAAAGCACAAATTTAAACTCTCATGATTTTTCTGATCAAGAATGGACTAACCACATCCTACGTGATCCCCACTAACTTATTCCTCTCAACATTCAACCCTACATGGGAAAAGGCCCATCTCCACATACAACCATGAATAAGAAAAAAAATATGCATAAGAAAAAAAAGTCTTAATTAGTCATTTGTATTTTTTTTGCGCAAATTTGTATTTTGTTGTCGATTAGTCGTTTATATTTAGCTATTCTCACTCAACCTTTTCGCAAAAAAGGTATATTGCACTACTATACAATAACTAAATATAATAAAATATTTGTTTTTCTTTTGAGTTTTTATATTATAAATATAAATATTTATGTTTCACATAAGTAAATCATAGCAGGTACTCGTAGTTGTATGTGTGTGTATGGCTGCGACTACATTATCATAAAATACTAGTAAGATGCCCGTGCTTCACTGCGGAATCACAAAAGATAAGGAGCAAAACAAGAATGTACGAAGACATTGATCAAAGCGATGCGACATAGCTAATGGGTTCTCATGAGGCACAAACAAACATACAATTTCCAACCAATATAACCCTTCTAAGACAAGAAGTTTTTTTCTCCATGTTCACTTACAAGAATATTTTTGTTCTCCCTACTCGTCTTTCTCATTGTTCGCTCTGTCCTATATTGAGGGGACAAAGAGCATGTGGCAATAGGAAATATTTCCACACATTTGGCAATTGTGATGACACATACCCGCTTTATCTCGGACTTCAAATCGGTCTATGTCTCCAGATCATCTTCCCTGAACATGGGCTCCACCTCCAGCACACACACACCATTCTACACTAGAAATGGTGATGCATTAAGCATGTCACTCTAACCTAATCTTAATATGAATAATGGAAGAACAATAATGCCCCAATATCAATATTTATCCATAGGAATCAGTGCAATGGAGTTACCATCATGATTGACTTCATCCATTGGGTCCAATCCGATGGGTTTAACCTATTAGCACATTTCCTCTTACATCACCTATCACATAATGGTATTTTGAAGCATAGCAATCTGCAATATTGCAAGTGTGACCAACCAATACTAAATATTGGTTAAACAGTTTGTTAAATGTATTATACTCTTGTAAATAAAAAACATATTGCGAGCAGCAGTTGACCAAGAAAACTATGAAAAAGAACACCAAATAAAAATAATTCATACACTTGCATACATAAAAGAGCATATACAAGTTGGTGACTGTCTATTCATAGAGATTCGAAAGAGATATAGGTTCCAGCTTAGTTTTATGACACAGCAGGAGAGTTGTTGATTTCCTTGATAAAAGGAATAAACAATTTACAAAACATAGGAAAAGTAGAAGACAAACACACAATGACCTTCTCCACTAATCAAGATTACTATGGCAAAATGATTGGATGTGCGTTAGCCTCCTTCTGACATTGTGTTCCTCAATCGAAAGGCATGTGAGCAACACAAGCAATATTTTCCGAACTGCAGAATATGTGACTGTGGCAGTGGTGCTCGTCATGGAGAGAAGAAAAGTTTTTAGGCATGACTCGCACAGCTAGTTCCACTTACATAGTTACATAACTTAGGCCTCTCTCAGGCCATGGAATCGTTTGTCAGCATGGTATACCCTTATATTAGTTGTTTGCTCAAAACATCTGCAGACACAATATTAGCTATCGAGCTCTCGCTTCATCTATCTTATCACCTAGAAGGACATCAGACAATCACTACTACATACCTAACGATATGTAGTATATTTAGGCAATGTTCTTGGATCCGAATGGAGAAACACATAACATACTGAGGGATGAGCGTGGTTGGGAGGGGACACAGTGGATAGGGGTAATTAGCACCACCGCACCAGCGCCTCCGCGAACGAGCAGCTCACCACCAACAGAAATCCTTTGCGTCTACAAAGCCTGGACCTACTCATGGCGTTACTCACGTTGGTATGCTCCATGTAAAAAGGCCTCAAGTTGAAGGTTGAGAATCAAAGCCTGCACAAAAGAGAATCAACCCAACAACCACAAAGGTAAAAGGAACATACGAGGACATGCTAGCAATCACTGCTATCCTCTTCGTCTTCGATGACTTGCACTGCCTGATCTAGAAGGATAGGTGCTCAGCAAGGTCAAAGCCGAATTTTATTTATTGAGACCCTAATTACAACTACTACTATACCGAAACAGGCTTTCGCCCCGCTTTATAGATAAAGCAAACCGCCATAGAGTACACATATAGAATCAAGTCCACACACACGCACACACCCAAGTCTCACAAACAAGTACAAAGGTTCTGCTGAGGGCACAACTCAACAAGCCCAAAAAATAAAAATAAAAAGACAGAACACGCCGGACGAAGAAGACGCCTAGTCAGGCTCCGGCGGAGGCGGCGGGGGCAGAGGCGATAGGCGAACGACCATCGATCGGAGGTCGGCGATGAAGGCTGAGATGGCGTCGCGGTCCAGGGGGCGGCTAAGCGGCCGCCAAAGCTGCAAGAAACCCGAGAGTTTGAAGAGAGCGTCAGTAGACCGACGAAGAGGAGTGCGCTGAATCATGAGCTCATTGCGGACAGTCCAGAGGGTCCAGTCGAGGACCCCAATCTCAAGCCACCTAATGTGGCAAGAAGTCGCGGGGGACATCTGGAGTTCGGCAAGTAAGTCCGGAAAGTTGGTGTGGCACCAATCTCCACCGACCACTTCGTGAAAATAGCTCCAGAGGAACTAGGCAGAAATGCAGGAGAAGAAAATGTGGTTCGAGTCTTCGGGAACCCCACAGATTGGGCAAATGCCAGTACCAGGGCCATTGCACTTGCGCACCTCCACCCCGGACGGGATCCGACCGCGAATCCATTGCCACATGAAGATGCGGATCTTCAGAGGCAGGCGGATGGACCAAACCATCGAAAGAGGGAGGGGCGACGGATGGTGCGATGGCCAGGTATAGCGACTTGGTGGAGAATTGGCCCGAAGGCTCAAGGCGCCATCGCACCAGGTTAGGGCCACCATCCACCAACGGTTCGTGGAGAGCAACACAGTCAAGCAACTCATGCCAGGCGGCGGATTCCATGGGGCCAAAGGCCCGCCAGAAAGCAAGGCACCCTAAGTCAAGAAGGGCCCTGTCAACAGAAATCACGGGGTCGACGGAGATGGAGAAGAGGCCAAGGAAGCGAGCCGCGAAGGGGTGTCTCCGGCCCAACGATCAAACCAGAACAGTGTGGAAGTTCCAGAGCCCACCGAGATGGAGGTCCCGATACGGAGAACTGGAAGAAGCTAAACGATCGACTGCCAGAATTGAGAGCCTCCAGACTTTTGGCAAAAGGCGAGAGGCTGTCCGCGCAGGTATTTGTTCCGGATGATGTCAAGCCAAAGACCACCGCGCCCTTGCGAGATTCGCCAAAGCCAGCGGGAGAGGAGGGCAATATTCATCCATTTAGAGCACATGATGCCAAGGCCACCTTACTCCCGGGGCTTGCAGATGTCAGGCCAACTGACCATATGATACTTTTGCTTATAATTGTCGCCCGCCCAGTAAAAGTGGGACTGGATCTTGGCAATCTCCTTGTGAAGGGTCTCGTGGAGGCTGTAGAAGCTCATGACAAACAAGAGGAGTCTAGAGAGGGAAGAGTTGATGAGGATAGTCCAGGCCGCTTTGGACAGCCACCTCCCCTGCCAGGGCTCGACGCGTGTTTGGAGCTTGGCCACGGAGGAGCGCAAGTGTAAGTGCATCTAGTGCCCCTTAGTGATTTTGGTGTATTGAAGACTTGTAGGTTAAGGGACTAATGCGTTTGTGAGTATACACAGGTCTATAAGTCTATGAGGAGTTTGATATTTACAGAGAAAGTCGACCCCTAAAAATGAAGTTCTTCACATGAAGACTTTGATATTCTGAAGACTTTCTGAAGACTTTGAAAGTGAAGAAATTGGTGTGACCTTGAAGAACTTGGTATTCATTTGTGGAACATGAAGCATGAAGACTTTTGTTTTTGTAGTTTCATTTTCTCTTTCTTGAGTCATAGGAAACACCGTACTGTTAAAGGGGGTCGAGGAAATACTAAGGAGAAATTTCCATGTGATGCTCAACTCAAAATCCTACACCTACCAATCCCTTCGAGTGAAGCCTTTGGAAATCTCATATAGTTCAGTCACTTTCTTCAGTGACAGAGACGAAGTTCTTCTGGTTGCTGATGAATTTGGTCTGACTGAGGAGTTAGGAATTCGTCAGTGCGAATTACCTACACAATGAGGAACATGATAGCCCTGAGGAATTTGAGAGTCAAATTTCCGACCGTTGCAATGCTGCGCGCCAGCTGTCCCAAAATATCTTATCCACCTAACGGTCATATCATTGAGGGGCATTTATGTCTTATCATGTCGGGCTGCTCCCTAGGCTATAAATAGCCGCCCCCTACAACCACTAGCTGGTTGGCTGCTCCGAGAGAACTTGACACTTGTCATTTGAGAGCAACCCATCCTCCGAGGACTTTGAGCGAAAATCATCAAGTGAGGAAAACCCAAAACCAAACCCCTACAAACCCAAAGTGATTGAGCATCACTGAAGAAATTGATCCTGCGTGGATCCGACGCTTGTTACCTTTGAAGACTGTGCTTCTTCCAGACGGTTAGGCGTCAAGGTCTAGAGCATCCAAGAGGAATTGTGGATTGCCGAGTGACCAAGTCTGTGAAGGTTTGGAAGTCTCCTGAAGACTTACCACGAGTGATTGGACGAGATCTGCGTGATCTTAGTTCAAGGAGAATACGGTGAGGATTGGGTGTCCTGAGTTGCGTGCTCAGCGAGTGGGTGTCTGGGACTGCGTGTCCTCGAGTTTAAATACTCACCCTCTCCAACCAGACGTATAACTGAGACAGCAGTTGGAACTGGTCTACCAAATCATTGTCTTCACCAACCTAACTGGTTCTATTTCCTCAACCCTTTCATTTCCTCATTACTGTTTTGAGTGTTTGTTCATATCTGTGTTTGAAGACTTTGACTGAAGACTTTCTCAATTTCCTCAGTTCAATTTCTTTAGTCTGTTTGTCTTCATCTTGTGTTATCCTGTGATTACGCTTTCTGTACTCTGTGCTAGTCTTCATTTCATCATGATGACCATGCTGGTATTCTGTTATGCTTACTTTTGAGTACTTATTCCGCTGCTAATAGTTCTTCGCTAAGTAATTTCCTCACCGGCAAATTCCTCAGTGAAGAATTCATAAAAATTGCCTATTCACCCCCCCTCTAGTCGACATAATGCACTTTCAATTGGTATCAGAGCGAGGTACTCCCTTGTTCTGTGTGATTTTGGTTTAACCGCCTGGAGTTTCAGTTATGTCGACCGCAAGTATGAAGAAAGTGACATGCCCTATCTTTGACGGTCATGATTATCCCAAGTGGAAGGCCATGATGAGGAAGCGCCTCATGGCAATGAACAGCGAGCTGTGGACCGTCACTGAGATTGGTCTTACTGATCTATGCAAGATGGCGGACGCTGATGATATTCGCAAGTACACTCGACTTGACATCTTGGCGAAGGATATCATCTGTTCCTGCCTATCCAGAGATCAATTCAGGCTCATTATGCATCTTTGCAATGCAAAGCTTATCTGGGACCGAATCTCTGATATCTATGAAGGTCATTGAACCTGTCATGATCCTTGGTTTGAGGACTTCAAGGAATCTCTCAAAACGATGACTTTCGAACCAGAATCATCATCTTCTGCATCATGTCTCATGGCAAAAGGTGACGAGGTAACCGAATGTTCCTCATCTGAATTCAGTGACTGTGAATCTGATGATGATGAATCTGATGATGATATTGAACCTAGCTATACCAAACTTGTTTGCATTGCCACCAAACAACAACATGCCTTGGAAAAGGTTCAAAACATGCTAGACAAAAGTGATGATATGTTGGGTGAAGAAATGGATCGCACTAAAGCCCTGACTGAAAATCTTCAGAGACTTCAGTCTAGGTTTGATAACCTTCAAAGTCATCATAACACTCTCTTATCTGATCATGAGAAACTTTCTTATGAATTTCTTCAAAGAAAGCAAGATCTTGAGAAGCTAAGAGTGAGTTATGAAGATCTTCAGAAGGAGCGCGATTCATTACTAGCTCAACAAATCAGCGCTTCTCAGGAAGAATTTGTTCCTCCATGCTTAAAGTGCATTAAACGTGAATCTGCTAATTCTTCACCTGAATGTTCAAATGCTTCAACGGTTACAAATTCTTCCCCTGCCTCTGCTATCACTAATTCCTCATCTGAGGACATTGCTAGTATCACTGACGATGCAGGGCTGAAGGAATTGTACACAATAGGCATGTACAAAAGCCTCAAAGGGCATCAGATTCTTTGTGATGTACTCAAAAAGCAGATCCTCAACAGAAACCCTAGGAAAGAGGGTATTGCCTTTGAGAGGAAACTTAATGCTGATGGAACATATTGGAAGCCTGAGCAGTACCCCAAAACCTCATGGGTTGCTGCAAAGGGACCTCCAGTTGATCCATCTAACTTATATGGCTTTACATGTGAATCTTCTCATTCTTCTGATGAGTCATTTAACTCCAACTATAAACTGTTCAAAAATCAGAATGGTGAAGTATTTGCTAGATATGTTGGGACTAACTGCAGGAACGGTTCCCCTATGAAGAAAATCTGGGTTCCCAAAAGTTATGTTGAAAGTCTTCAGGTGAATGTCCTCATGACACCACCTGTGAAGAATAGGAACCCCAGATCAAACTCTTCATATGGACCTAATTCTTCATATGGATCCAAGTCCTCATATGGACCAAATTCCTCACGTGGATCAAATTCCTCAAATGGATCAAAGTCCTCATATGATTATCATCGTGCTAACAACTCTGTTTCGTAGGGTAGAGCTAAGGGCTATGAATATGCACATTATTCTTCAAATCATTATGTTCATAAGTCCTCGAAGAATTTCTCTGCTTATTCATGTGCTTACTCTAACCCCTCTTATGTGAAACGAAATGGTTTGGCCTCTATGCCACCATTCTCTTATGGTGCTCACAAAGTGATGAACTCTTTGCCACCCCTTCAGATGTGGGTGGTGAAGAAAAAGAACTAATCTCTTCTGCAGGGTCAGGTCTCCAGACGTGCTTTAACGTCTGAAGAATTTGCTGGGGACCTGACAAAATTGCCTGAAAGGACGCAGTCTAATCATGATGAAATGAACTTTCATTTCACACGTCCTCATACTGCTATATCTGTTTACCGCTTGATGAAATTCATCTGATGAACTTGATATCATATTCTTCATTGATGAAGCATATGAGATTGTAAGTTACACTAATTCATCTGCAGGATGATGAACCCAAAACCACTGAATGGGTCCTCAATAGTGGATGTACAAATCACATGACTGGTGACAAGAATCTTTTGATGGATGCTCCCTTATCACCATCACATCTAAAGCACATCATCTTTGCTGACAAAGGCAAAAGTCAGGTATTGGGTCTTGGTAAGGTTGCGATCTCTAAGGATAAACACATGGACAAAGTCATGCTTGTTGAGTCCTTAGGATACAACCTCATGTCAGTCTCAATGCTTTGTGATCTTGATATGGTTGTTGTCTTTGGTAAGTATCGTTGTGTTGTGATTATGGAAGCTGACAATTCCAAAGTCTTCGAAGGCTTTAGGAGAGGAGATTTGTATATTGTTGATTTCTCTACAGGACCACAACCAGCCGTGTGTCTACTTGCAAAAGCTTCAGAAGGCTGGCTATGGCATCGACGACTTGGTCATGCAGGCATGAGGAATTTGCACACGCTTGCGAAGAAGAAGCATGTCATTGGCATTGAGAATGTCAAATTCCTCAAGGATCACTTATGCGGAGCCTGTGAAGCTGGAAAAATGACCAAGGCCAAGCTTCCAGCAAAGACTATCATGACCACTACTCGTCCATTCGAATTGCTTCACATGGACCTCTTCGGACCTAATCATTACTCAGCAGTCACTAATGCTGCATCTCTATATCGTTTTGTCATTGTTGATGATTACTCTCGATATACATGGGTACACATTGTTACTTACAAACATGAAGTGCAGGAAGTCTTCAAACGTTTTTCCTCGAGGGCTTCAACCAACTTTGGTGTGAAGATCAAGCACATCAGGAGTGACAATGGAACTGAGTTCAAGAATTCCGGTCTTGATGACTATCTTGATGAACTTGGTATTACTCATGAGTTATCTGCTCCCTATACTCCTCAGCAAAATGGCGTCGTGGAGCGCAAGAACAGAACTCTTGTTGAGATGGCTCGCACTATGCTTGATGAATACAAAATGCCTCATCATTTTTGGATTGATGCAATTGATACTGCGTGCCACATCATCAACAGAGTATATCTTCACAAATTCTTCAAGAAGACGGCCTATGAACTCCTCACTGACAAGAAACCCAATGTGAGTTATTTCAAAGTCTTCGGTGCTAAATGTTGGATTAGAGATCCTCACCACAATTCTAAATTTGCACCGAAAGCACATGAAGGTTTTATGCTTGGTTACGGAAAGGACTCACACACCTACAGAGTCTTCAACAATGCTCTTCACAAGGTTGTTGAAACTGTAGATGTGCGGTTCGATGAAACTAATGGCTCGCAAAGAGAGCACCTACCTTCTGTGTTAGATGAACCAGCACCTGAGGATTCTATCAAGTTCAAGGCAACTGAGATGTCATTCCTACTGAAGAATTTGCTGAAGAATTCATTCTAGTACGCGAAGAACGTCGAGCTGATGCACCTGAAGAAAATGCTGAGGAAAATGGTTCTGAAGAAAATGCTGACCAAATTCCTCAGTGACAACCAGCTCATCCTCGCGTTGCAAAAGAAGTACAAGTTGACAAGATCATCGATGACATTGAAGTGCCAGGTCCTCTCACACGCTCAAAAGCTTCACATTTATCTAACTTCTGTGGGCACTATGCTTTTGTCTCTATCACAGAGCCCATTAAGGTAGATGAAGCATTTCTGGAGTCGGAGTGGATTCAGGCTGTGCAAGAAGAATTACATCAGTTCGATGAAAATGGCCTTGTGGTGAGGAATAAGGCACGACTGGTAGCTCAAGGCTACACACAGGTTGAAGGAATTGATTTCGATGAAACTTTTGCACCTGTTGCTAGACTTGAGGCTATTCGCATATTACTTTCTTATGCTAACCATCATGATATCATCTTATATCAAATGGATGTGAAAAGTGCATTCCTCAATGGTAAGCTTGAGGAAGAAGTATATGTTGCTCAATCCCCAGGTTTTGAAGATCCAAAGAATCCTGACAAAGTCTTCAGACTCAATAAGGCCCTCTATGGCCTCAAGCAAGCCCCTCGGGCGTGGTATGATACATTGAAGGAATTCTTCGTGAAGAATGGCTTCACACCCGGTTCACTCGACCCTACTCTCTTTACTAAATCTTATGATGGTGAACTGTTTGTGTGCCAAATATATGTTGATGATATTATCTTTGGCTGTACTAACCAACGTTATAGTGATGAATTTGCATATATGATGAGTGAAGAATATCAAATGTCTATGATGGGAGAGTTGAAATTCTTCTTAGGTCTTCAAATTCATCAACAGTGCAATGGCATATTCATATCTCAGGAGAAATACCTCAAAGATGTACTGAGGAAATTCGGCATGCAAGATTGCAAAGGCGTCAAAATTCCTACGCCCACAAATGGCCACCTATGCACTGATGAAAATGGTATTGACTTCGATCACAAGGTATACCGCTCCATGATTGGTTCTTTATTGTACTTATGTGCATCTAGGCCAGATATAATGCTTAGTGTTTGCATGTGTGCCCGATTTCAAGCTGCACCGAAGGAATCACACCATAAGGCTGTGAAGCATATTCTTCGATATCTAGCTCACACACCAACACTAGGATTATCGTACCCCAAGGGCTCTTCTTTTGATCTCATTGGATATTCTGACTCTGACTATGCTGGTGATCGTGTGGACCGCAAGTCAACTTCTGGCACTTGTCATTTCCTCGGACGATCCTTGGTCTGTTGGTCCTCGAAGAAACAGAACTGTGTATCACTGTCTACTGCGGAAGCTGAATACATTGCTGCTGGCTCTTGCTGTGCTCAATTGCTTTGGATGAAGCAAACACTCAAGGACTATGGCATCAACGTGAAGAATGTGCCTCTCCTCTGCGACAATGAGAGTGCCATCAAGATTGCTCACAACCCAGTTCAGCACTCGAAGACAAAGCACATTCAGATTCATCATCATTTTCTTCGCGATCATGTGTTGAAGGGCGACATATCCATCGAGCACGTGAAGACTGAAGAACAGCTAGCTGATATCTTCACTAAGCCCTTGGATGAGAAGAGATTTAGCAAGTTGCGGTGTGAGCTAAATATCTTAGAATCTTCGAATGTTCTTTGAAAAGGACACACATCCTAACACTTATGCAAAATTGATGACTTAGATGTGCAACACATGAAGAAACGTTTTTCTTCAATCAATGAAGAATAACACTCTAAGTGTGAAGAAATTAATGAAGAATTTGATTCTTAGAACCCAACGACAATTGTACGCGGTGTCTGAAATCATCATTTTTATATGGTGGGTCACACCACCACAAAAAGTTGAAAATCTTCAATTTGAGTTTTTCCTCAGTTTTGAAATTCTTCAGTTTTTCAAATTCTTCAACTTTTCAAAATCTTCACTGGTTCCTTAGTTTTTATTCATTGGCTATATACATATATAAGAGTTTATGTCCTCTACAGCATTCACTTATAGCTATTTCTTCAAGTTGCTTTTACTGCTAAGTGAATGTGATCGGACCCTTCCCCCTCTATGCTATACTCAACCCAATCTATTCACAAATTATTCATACGCATTCTATTTGAAACTCGTTCAAAATCTTCACTGAGTCCTTGTCAGCTGATGAAATTGCGAACGAAACTATAAAACAAATCTTATCCAGATTTTCGGTTTTTGCCGCTCAGACTGTTTCGCATCCCACGATGCATTATTCTATTCACCCACGATCGTACACGATCTCCACTACACAGTACATGGGTGACACATTTCATGAGAAGGAGAAAGGGCAGGGGCACGTTCGTCCAAAATCTTCGGACGAACAGTTTTTCACCGTGTCTATAAATACCCCTCTCCCTTTCCTCACTTCATTTACTCTGCTCGACCGTTCTCTCTCTCGCTCGAGCTCCTCAAACCCTAGCGCCGCCGCTACTCCATCGTCGCCGGTGAGGAAGAGCTTCGCTGCCTCGACCTCGTCGCCGTCGTACTCGCGCCGGTTGCGGAAATCCTCACCCCGCCGCCGCCGTAGCTGTCTTCCTCTGCTGAGTTAGGGCAAGGAAGATCTAACCTGACGAACTTCTCATCTGTTCTTCTCAGTTCATCGTGTTCTTCACTTCGGGTAATTAAAAGTTACTTTTATTACTCGCTTTGATTCTCAAGCTTTCCTGAAAATCTTCAAAGGTGTTTATTCTTCAAATCTTAACACATATGAACACCTCACACGTTATATGCTCTTGATTAGTTTCTCTAAGCATCATTTTTCTTCAAGAATCCTCAATTGTGTGGATTTTCGATCTGTACAACTCTGGAACCTAAGACAAAGAACGCTTAGTGAAATTCCTCAAGGCTTATCTGGTCAAATTCCTCAAAACTTGTTCTTTTCGAAAAACCTTCTGAGAACGCATATGACCTCTCCAAATTCCTCGCACTTGTACTCTATTCACAGGTACTCATGTCTGCTGCTGAATCACTAGGTTCTCATCAACTTAACTCATTTGCAGCGTTCCTCGAAGAAAAACTGCATACTTCTTCAGAGAACTCGATTGTTCAAATTCCTCAACTGAAGAATATGGCAGACGGTACGAAGCCGCAGAAAGGAGGAAAGAAACCTGAGGTTATGACTGCGTTTGAAATCCCTGAGGAAATTTATGCTGACTATTGCACACCTGATGAAGCAAAATTTGGCAAAGAAAACAAAAATCAGCGCAAGGTTTCGCATTCAAAAGATTGAACGGAGATGGGCAAGGGAATGGAGGGAATACAGATATGTGACTCCAAAGTACATGAGGAAATTCGCCCTCAATCCTCCATGCCCAAGAGCTCCATTGGCACCTGGCCAAGTAGCTGACCCCACAAGCATCAAACGTGGTGAGGACTTTCCTGAAGAATGGGCTAAGCGCCAAGCAAAATTGGCAAGACAGGCCAAGGAGGCAGTGAAGAAATTCAATGAGGATTCTGCCACTGCTACTGCTACTGAGGCCTCGGTCAAACCGAGGAAATCTATGCCAAAGAAGCCTTCTCGTAAGCCAAGTGCTTCACCGACAGTGCCCTCACGGCAAATTCCTCACACTACTACAGCTCCACCAAAGTCCTCGACAGCTCCTTCAAAGTCCTCAGCTCCTGTGCATCTGGCTACATGTCAAAGGACTGCTGGTTTCTCGATTGCCTCTGGTGTTTCGGCAAGTTCCTCAGCTGCACCAATTTCATCATCTGGCCCCACATTGTTGAAGACTAAAGCAACAGCTGGATGAGGTCCTCGGCCAAGTCCAAAGAAGAAACAGGTCGCATTCCATGTGCCTTATGATGATGAAGCTTCTGATGATGAACTTGCAGAAATCATCAGAGGCAGACAGGTGAAGGCCGCTAGAGCCAAAGGCACATCTGTGCCACTGCTGTTGGATCCGAGGAAAATTCTCGATTATATTGATCTATGGCACAAGGATCCAAACACCCCAATGCCTGATTTTCCTCTGACCTCTGGACAAAGTCATATGTTGACCCATTTCATCACTAAAGAGAAATGGAAGTTTGAAAAGGCAAGAGAGATCAAGAAAGCTCAATACAGAAAGGAGAAGCTCCTGAAGAAAAACGTTGTCAGAATGACACCTGAGGAACTTCTCCAGGCTCAGTCTGAAATTCAAGCCCTCAGCAAAGACTTTGATGCCTACTATGCTGATTGGGAAGGAGCTAAAGTAAGATTTGTCAATCTGACAAAGAAATTCACAAATGTTGCAGCCCCATCGCAACAAGAAAATCTTCAGGCTGCAGACTCTTCTCAGCTTGCCGAAGAACATGCCAGCATCGCTGATGACTTTCAGCCTACTGAAGAACATGTTCGTTCCAGGGCTGGAGAAGCAATTCCAGCCGCTGAAGAAATTGCCAGGGCATCCACTAGTGGTGCGCCTGAAGAAACTAAAGTGATCAGGGCAACTGCATCAGTTGCGCCTTGTCAGGAACCCGACTCAATGCCACACCGATCTAGCATGTAACACATCATATCACTTTGCGGCCTCACGCATGGTATTCCCACGGGTGCCACCTTACCTGGCCCGGGACCGTTTGCGCCTTTTGGCTCACGTATATGATAATGCCGCTAGCATCCATATGACAAAGAACCCGGGCTGACATGGCTAGTCGTGAACCCAAAGTGGCACTAACTTACAGGGACAGGCATACATGACCTAGCAACGAACGTGTCGGTCATCAGCGAGTGAATCCAGGCTGTAGCACTGGGCTAGCAGGACTCCGGTGAACCGGGCTGTAGCGGGCTAACAGGACTCCGGTATTCATCGCGTGACATTTCCCCGAAGGGACAGACACAGGAACGAAGAAGGACACATGCCGGCCAGCCTAAGTGTTCCGGAGCAGTAGCAAGCTACCATGGCTCAGTGGAAACACTAGGAGACATTTCCCGGTAAGAGAGGCTACTAAGGATAAACAACTAGATAGTCAGATCCCACACATACCAACCATTTCAAAACATACACACAATATGCTCGATATGTGCAAATACTACATGGCATCACAACATGACTCTACAATTCAAGTATTTAATCAATAGGCTCCGAGGAGCGAGATATTACAAAAAGGGGTCTCACGACCCAACATTCAGAGCATAAAAATCAAAACATAAGCGGAAGCTATCATGTCTGAGTACAGACATCTATAAATGAAAAAGGCTTGAAAGCCTGACTATCTACCAGATCCCGCCGAGGGCACAAGATCGTAGCTGAGGTAACAAGCTAGACGTCGAAGTCCACGCTGTACTACTAGTGAGACCGAAGTCTCTCTGCAAAAACATAAAATAGGCAAACGTGAGTACAAATGTACCCAGCAAGACTTACATCAGAACTATCTACATATGCATCATTATCAACAAAGGGGATGGTGGGGTTTAACTGCAGCAAGCCAGCTTTGACTCGGTGGCTATCCTGATCTACTGTTGCAAGAAACTCTTTTGAGGTGGCGCACACGAGTCCACATATTCACCATATCAATACACCACTATGGATCCGCTCCCGTCTCCCTACGAGAACGCCACCCATAGCACTCACGCTTATCTTGCGTATTTTAGAGTATCCACTTTCACTTGTCTATGAACTGATATAAGCAACCCAGAAGTCCTTTTCCGCGGACACGGCTATTCGAATAGATAATGTTAACCCTACAGGGGTGTACTTCTTCACACACGCTCTCACCACTTACCGCCGTTTACACGACATGTACTCGGCAACCTTCAAGCGGAAGCCCAACGTGGGTGTTGGCCACGGCCTACCTATACACTCAAGTCTCTAGTCCAGGTTTATCGCCCATTCGGGTTCCATCCATGAGGAGATCCGGCCGGAGTTTCGCTCACAGCCCCAAACGATGTGAACAGGGTTCCGTGACACCAAACGGGCGCCCGGTATACCCGGCCACGTGCCTACCGCATCACAGCCCACCCCTCCGGTCAGCGCTGCCCACGGCCTCCAGCATACTACAAACACCAGAAACTACTTGCAACTCCTGGACAGAGGACAAGGGTGATTAAGAAGCCGAGAGGGTCCATTGGTTTCGGGCCGAATGCGTGGTAGTAGCTGAATCATGGATCACAAACACAGAACTCAGTTCCTGAGGACGGCTGCAATGAGACAATCCACCATGTACTCCTACATGGCCTGTCACCGCTACCTTTACCAAATCGTGTTCACACACTTAGCTCACACACAGTAGGACATGTTCACACATCTCTGATTCATCCCCGATGAATCAGACCTGACACAACTCTAAGCAGTAGCAGGCATGACAAACAAGCAAGAATGAGTAGGCACAACAGGGCTCAAACAACTCCTACTCATGCTAGTGGGTTTCATCTATTTACTGTGGCAATGACAGGTCATGCAGAGGATAAAGGGGTTCAGCTACCGTAGCAAGTAACAGATGAATCGGTGTTGTCCTAATGCATTAAAAGAGAGCAGGAGCGAGAGAGTAGGATTGTATCGGAATGAACATGGGGGTTTTGCTTGCCTGCCACTTCTGAAGATAGCATTGAGTCTTCATCAGTGTCAACGATCACATCATCGGTATCACGTCTATCGAGAGGGGACAAATACCGGCAACACAGAAGGGAACACAATAAATGCAATGCACAATATAATGCATGATCATGACATGGCAAAATGAATGTGTTTTGGGCTAATGCATCTAGCAACAGATTAAATGAAGTTGGTTTGAATACAAGATTCAAATTCAAACTCCATATGTGATTATTCAAAAGCCATTTAATTTATTTGTGCTAAACAGCAGCTATAAGTTGTTTTAACATGCATGAAAATGGTACATATGGATTCCTTGAATTTTTCTGATAATTTTTCATATATAATTTATTTAATTTGGAGTTACGGTTGAATTACTATGAATTTTAGAAGTTTATACAATTTTCTGGAATTTCCTGATTATTTATAAAATAAACTAAATTCCAGAAAAGGAATATTGTGTCAGCATGGCGTCATGCTGACCTCAGCAGAGTCAACAGGGCTGCCTCGGGTCAAACCTGACCAGTGGGGTCCACTAGTCATTGACACAGCGCTGGCTTGTGTGGCTGACGGGTGGGACCAGGTCAACGGGCACGTCAGCTTGGTCAAAGCTGACGTGTGGGCCCATGGTGGTTAGGTTCAAACTGAACAGAAAATAATAAAGATTAAATAAGGGCGTGGGGCCCATACGTTAGTGACCCAGGGGGTTGGTTAGCTGTGTGTTTAGGCCCTAATCACGGCCACGTCAGCGGTCGACGCCGGCGACCAAAAGCACGGTGGTGGCTCGCCGGAGATGCTCAGGGACGGAGCTACAGCCCGCGGCTGGTCGCGCTGAGGGCACCAAGAGGGAGCCCATGCTCGCGCGCATCTAGGGGAACCAACGGGAGGTGCAGGGGTGGACGGAGTTCGCCGGAGTGGAGCCCGAGGCGGCGGCCGGAGCTCGGGGTTGGGGCGGGTTAGTGCTACGGTGTGCAAACGAGCGAGGTGAAGGGCTAGCAGAGCGCTACGCGATGCGGGGAGCGAGTTAGGCATGCCAGGGTGACCAAATGGTCACCGGAGCAACGCCGACGTTGAGCTCAGGCAGCGGCGCGTTTCGGCCATAAAGGGGGCGACGGCTACGGCGATCAAATGAAGCGGGGAAGAGGGGGAAACGGTGGAGGAGCTCACGGGGGGTCGGTTGGAGCAGACGGCGAGCTCGGGGAGGCGGCGATGGCGGCGGTCCTCGGTGGCCGAGGAGGGGAACGGCGGAGCTAGCGGCATCCAGGGGCTTCCGGTGCCTGTCGTCTAGGTGAGGATGAAGAGGGAGGCGAGGCGGAGCTTCCTGGGGCGTCGGTGAGGCGTGGGGTGGCCGGTAGGCGTGGCTACGGCGAGCGGCGGTGACGAGCTCCGTTCGGTCGCGGGAGAGAGAGGGGGCAGAGGGGGATAGGGACGGAGGGAGAGACACGGGAGAGTGGCGAGAGGTGCAAGGGGTCGAGGGGAGTGCGTGGCACCCTCGGGTGCCTCCAGCGGCGAGCAGGTAAGAAGGAGGTGGTCGGGGCTCTCGGGCGCGCGCCACGCCTCGGTCCTTCTGGCGAGGAGGAAGACGACAGGGGGGGGGAGTGGAGATGGGCTGGGCCGGTTTCTGCAGCAGGCCGCACAGGTAGGCGCCAGGTAAGTGGGTGGGCTTCTCTCTTTTATTTCTGTTCTATTGTTCTGTTTTCTTTTATTAATATCTTTTGCCATTGTTTTGAATTTAAACAAATTCAAACAATGCCAACAACTCCTCTGAATATTTTTATTTTGCTAGATGGACTTTTCCAAAAGCTCATAAAATATTTCAGGGGTATTTGAAATTATATTCTAATTATATGAATATAATTTAAATTCAAATAGCTAATGATTTAAATTCAAAGTCCCAAAAATAAATCCTTAAAAATGTTCAATATTTTGGTTGGGACCAGAACCCTTGCCAAAAATTATCAAACATTTAAGAAGAGCATTTTGGAACAATGAATGAGATTTTAGGGTTTTTGCCCTTCTTTTATTTAAGTTTTTGAGGCTTCCAAATTTCCTCAGTTCAAGTTTCAAAATTTAAACATGATGCAAACACTAGGCAGCACCAGAAGGTAGGGATGTGACAACTCACCCCCACTAAACAAAAATCTCGTCCCGAGATTCAAGCGTAGGGTAAGGTGAAGGGGAAAAGCAAACTGGTATAATCTTCTCGATCCAGGGTGCACTTCATAAGAACCTTGATTCGATCATCATCTTGTCTCGACGTCTTGCTCTGGAAACTCCAACCAACATGACAACGAGAGGAGAAGGGAACTCTAGAAGGATCAATCTTCTCGAAGGTCGAACAACTCACGGAATGAGACATAGAACCATCTCTCGGGTTGAGACACGAGATACACATCAAGAGGGGTGGAAAGAAACGGATGACGAAGGTTCACTAGGTGGACAATAATTTCACACTTAAAAAGGTGGTAAACGATTGTCAATGTAGCGAGGAGTTGAGTTGCCACGATACCATAACGGGGCACCTTAGGGAAGGTGACTTGTGGAAATATCCCCTTAAGTGGCAAAAAGAATTACCTTTGATTCAGAGATCATTGAAACTCTTTACACCAGCCTAAGGCAATTCTCGAGCGATCGTTTGGAGGGGGTCGGTAGAATGGCATACTCGGACTTGGATGATGTGGATTACCTTGTTGAAGACAACGTAATGGATGAATTTGCTTACCACCGGAAATGGAAGAGACCCGTGGTAGAATGGCACATTGGCGGTGCAAGCTGGGAACAAAATGCAAATGATGGGAATGATTCTGGTAACTGGGGAAGAACCCAACAATAGAGAGTGAATTCACTGTTTGAAAAGGTCATAGCATTGCCGAGGAAACTGAGAGCAAACCCAGTTAGTGCCGATGATAACACGTAGCGTTTGTGCGTGTTCTCAAGAACTTGAGCATTTCCACAATCATCAAGGTTTTATCAACAACCGCGTCAAGGGTGCTGACAACACAACATACTACCATGATGAATAGCGACGGACGATGCAGATGCAAAGGAAGATAACACTTTCTCAGATTTCACCTTAGCGAGGCCAAGGGGACGAAATCTGGATGATCGACCGAGAGACATTTAGCACTCCGCTTCTAATGTTCTCCTTGATGTGCTAGCGTAACCCATTCATAGATATGGTTTGATATCTAGAACATCAAGTAAAAAGGTCGGACTTCGGAACACAGAAATCCATAGGGGCAACTAGGGAGTAAATCCTACGAAATCCCTATGGGGAGGTGGCCAACTTCCTCAATCAAGATATTATAATAACAGGTCTTCCGCCTGGGTGTATTGGCCACGACATCCACTTTACCGGTTTCCGAGGGACCGATATTATAATTCTTGGGAAATGTTCCAAACCATCATATCTGCCTGAGATTCAGATCTGGTTGGTGTCAGGATATTCCAGACTCATCGAGTCTAGGAAAAAAACGAAAGTTTGCAACACGAATCGACGAGATGACGTTGCGAGATTCTCGGGGAATGAACTACGATAGTAAGCTCCAAAACATGAGCTGGTTCTGCTACAAACATGTGCACACGCTGTCCCAGACAAACATGACCACGTGGTAGTCTTATAATAAAACACTACCGAGTTCAGGTGGGGAACCATCAACGAGGATATCAAAATCCTTGCATAAGGCATGCTCTTAAGAAGGAACTTCTTCTCCTTGAACAAATCAATCAGTGGCTTGGTGTGCTCGGAACACATATGGAATGAAGGTTGCAAGTCTCCAAACCATAGAATACTTCGCACATATGCATGACTGACTTGGGATGACTCCAGAGGAAGCAAAACTAACTTTCTCAAATTCACGGCGGCAACTTTCACCAAATGCACGTGTATAAGAGGAAATCACTCCTTTCATCAAACACATACTTCATGAGTTAGCATGAAGAAATGCTTTCAGAAGTTTCCAACACTAACTTGTTGTCCAACAAGATCATGGAGGAGATAAGTATGTTGTCAATGGGATCAACAACAATTCATCTGGGTTTCCTTTTAAAAGGAATTCCATTGTTAAGTGAACAAGTGATAGCATTGGTCAGACCCAAAAGATATAATGGTGTATGCTTGAGGGATCAACCACGAGTAAGATAACATTACGAATATCGTTGGTTCTGGTTTGATTGGATGATAGCCCATACTCCAATCAAAAGTTGGATAAAAATGATAGGCCCATTAACTGATCACGAGGTTCAGTCGATGAAAATATCAACTTTCTTCAACACACATACAGGACATCCCTTATAATGAACTATATCGAACAAGCTTCTATCTTCCAACTCTCCAAGTTGATGCATAGCTTAACCAACTAGCTCAGGGGTATCCAACACGGATTCTTGGAGAAAGGGTGGTTTACAGGATAAACCAACTTGATCACGAGCTCAACATAACAGTCAGGTGACAACCTGGTGATACTTTCGAGAAGATATTCGGAAAATCACGAACCACCGGTATGTTACTAAGCTCGGGAACAATCTCGCTTTTGAGGGCAAGACGATATGATCAAATGAGTGAGGACTTGACAAGATCCTAACTCATCAATCGAAGGGTGCACCGAAATAAGGACTAGGTAGCACGATCAGTCTTAGAAGGATGATTCAAAAACCAACACGCTAAGAATGAAATTATTATCCTTTAACTACCAAGCAACGAGGTTGCTGGGAGTATTGATTTCACACATCACAATTCATTTGCCGGTATTCCGGTTGCATCAACACGAGGACCGAGGAATGACTAATGATGGTGAGAAGTATCACTATGTCAAAATTCATGAGAGTTGGTGCAGTTCTCATAACAATTCTGACATAAAGGGGGTAATACTCCAAGGTAGAACAGAACCAAAAGCTGGATTGGCATTTGATCTGCGAAATACAACTGCTTTGACCCAATCCTGGATATGGAAGAGGTACTGGAGTTTGTTTCTCCAAGTCATTCAGGACAGAATGGCTTGAAGGGCCACAAGAGTAATAGGCATCGATAAGCGAACGCACGCATACTCTTGACTATCCATTGATAGACGAAGGTCAGTAGACAACTAAAAGGGGGACAACTCAAAGGAACATATAACTTTCTGAGTTGTGGATGCATAGATTAGTATGTCGAACCAGGTTCAACAGGTTTCTTCCGGATAACCCATGCAGAAAGGTTGAGCTGGCAGAGTCACAATATAGCACGGAGAACTCATCGAGAGCACTCTTGTTGTCATCTTTTGGTTCAGAAGAACTTCTGCCAAGAATGGTTCATGGTAATTGGAAGAAGGATGTACCCCGAACCTCGAGGACTATCGCAAAGGTTACTAATAACCTAAAGGAACTAGCAAACACTATCAACATGAAGTAAGTAGAGTGAATCTCGGGTTCAAGAACCCAGGAATAGAATACCTACTCCTAAGTAGCACCACGAGATGCTTTCGAGAATGATGGCCAGAATCTTCACACTGGGAACACAAATCATGGCTAGACCACTAGATGATCCCCTGAGACACCTAGGGTCATAATAATAACTCCAACATAAATGTCGAGGCAATAGAGTACCTCAACTCACCGTCTAGTGTGGTTAATCTGGCCATGAAGGACATCGGGAGCGGAAAGAAAGGATTTGCAAATGCATCAGATTATTTAGAAACCTGGGATGACTCGGACAGCATAACGGCTGTAAATGCTCAAAAGATTGGAGACATGCTACAAAAATGGTGGCATAGCCACTCAAAAGCACAATATCAGGGTTTCGAGATCAATGATTAACATACGGAAGTAATAGGAACTGAAACGAGGCTTAAGTCCAACAATCTTATAAGTCTACGGATAAGTAACACGTGATCCTAATAGAAAGAAGAGATAGCCTAGTTCTTAATCCCCGTAGAAGAGAAGATGATGACTCAGATCAGAAGGCCATGAGGTATAAGTAGTAAAAAGAGCCTTACGTTCCATCCCACAATCAATTCCCTTATAAAACTAAAGAATTTCTAGACACAACTTCGACCAGTTGGCTTGGTAATCCTACAGGCAGTCAAGCTCTGATACCAACGCTGTCAGGACCCCGACTCAATGCCACACCGATCTAGCATGTAACACATCATATCACTTTGCAGCCTCACGCACGGTATTCCCACGGGTGCCACCTTACCTGGCCCGGGACCGTTTGCGCCTTTTGGCTCACGTATATGATAATGCCGCTAGCATCCATATGACAAAGAATCCGGGCTGACATGGCTAGTCGTGAACCCAAAGTGGCACTAACTTACAGGGACAGGCATACATGACCCAGCAACGAATGTGTCGGTCATTAGCGAGTGAATCCAGGCTGTAGCACTGGGCTAGCAGGACTCCGGTGAACCGGGCTGTAGCGGGCTAACAGGACTCCGGTATTCATCGCGTGAAATTTCCCCGAAGGGACAGACACAGGAACGAAGAAGGACACATGCCGGCCAGCCTAAGTGTACCGGAGCAGTAGCAAGCTACCATGGCTCAGTGGAAACACTAGGAGACATTTCCCGGTAAGAGAGGCTACTAAGGATAAACAACTAGATAGTCAGATCCCACACATACCAAGCATTTCAAAACATACACACAATATGCTCGATATGTGCAAATACTACATGGCATCACAACATGACTCTACAATTCAAGTATTTAATCAATAGGCTCCGAGGAGCGAGATATTACAAACAGGGGTCTCACGACCCAACAGTCAGAGCATACAAATCAAAACATAAGCGGAAGCTATCATGTCTGAGTACAGACATCTATAAATGAAAAAGGCTTGAAAGCCTGACTATCTACCAGATCCCGCCGAGGGCACAAGATCGTAGCTGAGGTAACAAGCTAGACGTCGAAGTCCACGCGGTACTACTAGTGAGACCGAAGTCTCTCTGCAAAAACATAAAATAGGCAAACGTGAGTACAAATGTACCCAGCAAGACTTACATCAGAACTATCTACATATGCATCATTATCAACAAAGGGGATGGTGGGGTTTAACTGCAGCAAGCCAGCTTTGACTCGGTGGCTATCCTGATCTACTGTTGCAAGAAACTCTTTTGAGGTGGCGCACATGAGTCCACATATTCACCATATCAATACACCACTATGGATCCGCTCGCGTCTCCCTACGAGAATGCCACCCATAGCACTCACGCTTATCTTGCATATTTTAGAGTATCCACTTTCACTTGTCTATGAACTGATATAAGCAACCCAGAAGTCCTTTTCCGCGGACACGACTATTCAAATAGATCATGTTAACCCTGCAGGGGTGTACTTCTTCACACACGCTCTCACCACTTACCGCCGTTTACACGACATGTACTCGGCAACCTTCAAGCGGAAGCCCAACGTGGGTGTCGGCCACGGCCTACCTATACACTCAAGTCTCTAGTCCAGGTTTATCGCCCATTCTGGTTCCATCCATGAGGAGATCCGGCCGGAGTTTCGCTCACAGCCCCAAACGATGTGAACAGGGTTCCGTGACACCAAACGGGCGCCCGGTATACCCGGCCACGTGCCTACCGCATCACAGCCCACCCCTCCGGTCAGCGCTGCCCACGGCCTCCAGCATACTACAAACACCAGAAACTACTTGCAACTCCTGGACAGAGGACAAGGGTGATTAAGAAGCTGAGAGGGTCCATTGGTTTTGGGCCTAATGCGTGGTAGTAGCTGAATCATGGATCACAAACACAGAACTCAGTTCCTGAGGACAGCTGCAATGAGACAACCCACCATGTACTCCTACATGGCCTCTCACCGCTACCTTTACCAAATCGTGTTCACACACTTAGCTCACACACAGTAGGACATGTTCACACACCTCTGATTCATCCCCGATGAATCAGACCTGACACAACTCTAAGCAGTAGCAGGCATGACAAACAAGCAAGAATGAGTAGGCACAACAGGGCTCAAACAACTCCTACTCATGCTAGTGGGTTTCATCTATTTACTGTGGCAATGACAGGTCATGCAGAGGATAAAGGGGTTCAGCTACCGCAGCAAGTAACAGATGAATCGGTGTTGTCCTAATGCATTAAAAGAGAGCAGGAGCGAGAGAGTAGGATTGTATCGGAATGAACAAGGGGGTTTTGCTTTCCTGGCACTTCTGAAGATAGCATTGAGTCTTCATCAGTGTCAACGATCACATCATCGGTATCACGTCTATCGAGAGGGGACAAATACCGGCAACACAGAAGGGAACACAATCAATGCAATGCACAATATGATGCATGATCATGACATGGTAAAATGAATGTGTTTTGGGCTAATGCATCTAGCAACAGATTAAATGAAGTTGGTTTGAATACAAGATTCAAATTCAAACTCCATATGTGATTATTCAAAAGCCATTTAATTGATTTGTGCTAAACAGCAGCTATAAGTTGTTTTAACATGCATGAAAATGGTACAGATGGATTCCTTGAATTTTTCTGATAATTTTTCATATATAATTTATTTAATTTGGAGTTACGGTTGAATTACTATGAATTTTAGAAGTTTATACAATTTTCTGGAATTCCTGATTATTTATAAAATAAACTAAATTCCAGAAAAGGAATATTGCGTCAGCATGGCGTCATGCTGACCTCAGCAGAGTCAACAGGGCTGCCTCGGGTCAAACCTGACCAGTGGGGTCCACTAGTCATTGACACAGCGCTGGCTTGTGTGGCTGACGGGTGGGACCAGGTCAACGGCCACGTCAGCTTGGTCAAAGCTGACATGTGGGCCCATGGTGGTTAGGTTAAAACTTAACAGAAAATAATAAAGATTAAATAAGGGCGTGGGGCCCATACGTCAGTGACCCAGGGGGTTGGTTAGCGGTGTGTTTAGGCCCTAATCACGGCCACGTCAGCGGTCGACGCCGGCGACCAAAAGCACGGCGGTGGCTCGCCGAAGATGCTCGGGGACGGAGCTACAGCCCGCGGCTGGTCGCGCTGAGGGCACCAAGAGGGAACCCGTGCTCGCGCGCATCTAGGGGAACCAACGGGAGGTGCGGGGGTGGACGGAGTTCGCCGGAGTGGAGCCCGAGGCAGCGGCCGGAGCTCGGGGTTGGGGCGGGTTAGTGCTACGGTGTGCAAACGAGCGAGGTGAAGGGCTAGCAGAGCGCTAGGCGATGCGGGGAGTGAGTTAGGCACGCCAGGGTGACCAAATGGTCACCGGAGCAACGCCGACGTTGAGCTCAGGCGGCGGCGCGTTTCGGCCATTAAGGGGGCGACGGCTACGGTGATCAAATGAAGCGGGGAAGAGGGGGAAACGGTGGAGGAGCTCACGGGGGGTCGGTTGGAGCAGACGCCGAGCTCGGGGAGGCGGCGACGGCGACAAATCGACGGCGGCGGTCCTCGGTGGCCGAGGAGGGGAACGGCGGAGCTAGCGGCATCCAGGGGCTTCCGGTGCCTGTCGTCTAGGTGAGGATGAAGAGGGAGGCGAGGCGGAGCTTCCTGGGGCGTCGGTGAGGCGTGGGGTGGCCGGTAGGAGTGGCTACGGCGAGCGGCGGCGAGGAGCTCCGTTCGGTCGCGGGAGAGAGAGGGGGCAGAGGGGGATAGGGATGGAGGGAGAGACACGGGAGAGTGGCGAGAGGTGCAAGGGGTCGAGGGGAGTGCGTGGCACCCTCGGGTAAGCAGGAGGTGGCCGGGGCTCTCGGGCGCGCGCCACGCCGGTCCTTCTGGCGAGGAGGAAGACGACAGGGGGGGGGAGTGGAGATGGGCTGGGCCAGTTTCTGCAGCAGGCCGCACAGGTAGGCGCCAGGTAAGTGGCTGGGCTTCTCTCTTTTATTTCTGTTCTATTGTTCTGTTTTCTTTTATTAATATCTTTTGCCATTGTTTTGAATTTAAACAAATTCAAACAATGCCAACAACTCCTCTGAATATTTTTATTTTGCTAGATGGACTTTTCCAAAAGCTCATAAAATATTTCAGGGGTATTTGAAATTATATTCTAATTATATGAATATAATTCAAATTCAAATAGCTAATGATTTAAATTCAAAGTCCCAAAAATAAATCCTTAAAAATGTTCAATATTTTGGTTGGGACCAGAACCCTTGCCAAAAATTATCAAACATTTAAGAAGAGCATTTTGGAACAATGAATGAGATTTTAGGGTTTTTGCCCTTCTTTTATTTAAGTTTTTGAGGCTTCCAAATTTCCTCAGTTCAAGTTTCAAAATTTAAACATGATGCAAACACTAGGCAGCACCAGAAGCTAGGGATGTGACACGCCTGAAGAAAATCAACCAGATTCCTCAGCTCCATCGCACCTACACCAACTCCAATTCTTCCATGTGCATTCGATGTGAAGAAGACCAAGGCTGCAGAGCGAGCTGCAGTGAAGAAAAGGAAGGCATCAGCTGCGTCAAACTCTTCGGCTGCGAAGAAAATGAAGCCAATGACCAGCTCACTCGAAAATCCAATTGATGCCGTTCCGATTTCCTCCATGCCATCAAAGGATCTTGTTCCTTTTGGAGAATACTATGTGATCCCAAGCGGATCTGATGAAGAAAATCATTCTGCTACTTCGTCAGAGCAGATTGATGAAGAAATTGAAGTGGACGCAATCCCTTCAACCCCAATCATTTCCTCGCCTATGCCTCAGTTCACAGCTGAAGAGGCCGGTGTTGAGGAAGTTGAAGAAGATGTGGATATTGGAAGCACAACGCCAGTGATGAACGATGACTTTTGGGAAAGTCAGCATCCAAATTCTCCACTCTTCACCCCACTCCAATAGATACCTCAGTCCCCTGCACCAACAGTTCAAATGGGCTCTGAAGAAACTCATCCCACTTCATCTGTTCATGAAGAAATTCTAGCCACTAGTGCTGATGAACCTGCTGCTGCTGATCCTCAGACTGCACCTGTTGAGGAACAGGAAATTCCTCCGCCTGAAGAACCTGAGCTCACGATTCCTGAGGTGGTAATGCAACTCACTGACACCCCTCTGCCAAAGTCAAAGGATCCGTTCTCAAGCAAACAGAAGTTCAAGGCTGAAGATTTCTTTGCCGAGCACGTATTCTTCACTGATTATAATCCATATGATTCTGCTCGCATAAGGAAGAGGCGTTTCTGGACTGCCAGCCAAGCCAATTTCTATTCCTCAGTGCTTTTCGACAAAGACAAAGTCTTCGATCATGCACATATTCCTCATGTGGACATGGAATCTCTGCCGTGCTTTGAGCCAGTCCTCAGTGTTCTTCACGACGCAGGACTTCTGAATTTCTGCATTGATATCTGTGACTGGAATGAAGAACTCATTCTTCAATTCTATGCAACTCTGCACATCACCGGAGACGCTGAAGACGTGAACTCATGGGTGTTGGACTGGATGACAGAAAACACTCACTACAAGGCACCAGCAACTGAATTACTTCGTGTCCTTCCTCTCAGTCGTCCACTTGATGGTGCTCGTTGTATCTACAACGAACCAGAACTTTCAGATCACTATATGCAAGTACTGATGAAGCCTTTGAAGCCAAGGCAGGCCCCACGAACCTAATTCCTCGTCAAGGAATTACTCTATGTGCCTCGGACTGTCTATCGAATTCTAACGAAGACAATGAGTCCCATCAAAGGCCACGACTCAAATGATGAAGAAGTCGTTGGCATCATGAAGAATATGCTTTTCAACATCATTCATGGCATTCCCATCAACTTCCATGATTTCTTCATGAGGACTCTGGCCAATATTGCTATGTCACCATTCGAGCTGAAGCCCTATGCTCCTTGGATTATGAGATTCATCAGGGCAAGATCTTCACTGAATTACAAAGCTGACACTCTGAACCATGGTAGCTACTTGCCTCCCATTGAAGTCCTCAAACAGACAGTTTCATCAGCTGATGATAAAGGCAAGGCCGCTGCTGTGATCGATGAAGGCATTCGTCCATTGGATGGTCAATTTCGCAAGGCTGCATCTTACTCTACCAATGACGATTCTGCCACAAATGACTCTGCCGCAAATACCTCAGCCAAGCAAAATCCTCAAGCCACAGCTCCCAGGGTGATGACTGATCGTGAGTTACTCCTCAGTCTCCATCAGAAGGTTGATCGCAATCACAAATGGGTAAAGCGTCAGTTTGGTTCAATTCTTCACAACATGACCTCAACACACAATGCAGTGAAGAAAAACCAATACTACCTCCATGAAACCTTCAATCGTACCTGGGCTGTTCTCTCTCATGTCTACAGTGCTACAGATCTGAAGAATATGGGTCTCAAGGAAGAATTTGACTGGTCTGCACCTCCACCAAAGAAATTCAAGAAGGTCAAAGTTCCTTCCTTGGTGGCCAGCTCCTATTCTTCGTCACGCGAGACTGATGAGTATGAAGATTTGGACGACACTGCGGCAGGCCCTACTACAACAACCGACCCCAACAACGCTGGCGCTCCTCCATCAACTTGATATTCTTCAAGGGCGTTAGTCCTCAGTTTCAATCCTTTTGGTCATTTGATGACAAAGGGGGAGAAATCTGAGTTAGTCTTCAAGCGGGTCTATATTAAGGGCATTTTTTTAAGTTACAACTCTCGTTCTCCAGAAACTTTTATTTGGATCGAGTTGTAATCTTAAACCCGATGGTGCGCTGATACTTTTGTTGCATTATGCTTTGCATGCTTATTCCTCGTTAATGACATTGCACGCATGCTGAATCTCCTCAGGCACCATATTTCATCATGCATTTCAAATTCTTCATATTATATATCAAATGCGTGTATGAATTACAAGATATAGGGGGAGATCTCCATGATTCAACTCTTCAAATGTGCATTGCCTCAAAAGCAAATTCCTCACTATGCACATCTTCAGGGGGACTTCTACTATATCTTGTAATCAAATTCCTCAATATCAGTGTACACACTTCATATGTTTATCCCCGTTGAAGACTTAACCTATGTTGTCATCAATCACCAAAAAGGGGGAGATTGTAAGTGCATCTAGTGCCCCTCAGTGATTTTGGTGTATTGAAGACTTATAGGTTAAGGGACTAATGCGTTTGTGAGTATACACAGGTCTATAAGTCTATGAGGAGTTTGATATTTACAGAGAAAGTCGACCCCTAAAAATGAAGTTCTTCACCTGAAGACTTTGATATTCTGAAGACTTTCTGAAGACTTTGAAAGTGAAGAAATTGGTGTGACCTTGAAGAACTTGGTATTCATTTGTGGAACATGAAGCGTGAAGACTTTTGTTTTCGTAGTTTCATTTTCTCTTTCTTGAGTCATAGGAAACACCGTACTGTTAAAGGGGGTCGAGGAAATACTAAGGAGAAATTTCCATGTGATGCTCAACTCAAAATCCTACACCTACCAATCCCTTCGAGTGAAGCCTTTGGAAATCTCATACAGTTCAGTCACTTTCTTCAGTGACAGAGACGAAGTTCTTCTGGTCGCTGATGAATTTGGTCTGACTGAGGAGTTAGGTATTCGTCAGTGCGAATTACCTACACAGTGAGGAACATGATAGCCCTGAGGAATTTGAGAGTCAAATTTCCGATCGTTGTTGTGCTGCGCGCCAGCTATCCCAAAATATATTATCCACCTAACGGTCATATCATTGAGGGGCATTTATGTTTTATCATGTCGGGCTGCTCCCTAGGCTATAAATAGCCGCCCCCTACAACCACTAGCTGGTTGGCTGCTCCGAGAGAACTTGACACTTGTCATTTGAGAGCAACCCATCCTCCGAGGACTTTGAGCGAAAATCATCAAGTGAGGAAAACCCAAAACCAAACCCCTACAAACCCAAAGTGATTGAGCATCACTGAAGAAATTGATCCTGCGTGGATCCGACGCTTGTTACCTTTGAAGACTGTGCTTCTTCTAGACGGTTAGGCGTCAAGGTCTAGAGCATCCAAGAGGAATTGTGGATTACCGAGTGACCAAGTCTGTGAAGGTTTGGAAGTCGCCTGAAGACTTACCACGAGTGATTGGACGAGATCTGTGTGATCTTAGTTCAAGGAGAATACGGTGAGGACTGGGTGGCTTGAGCTGCGTGCTCAGTGACTGGGTGTCCGGGACTGCGTGTCCTCGAGTTTAAATACTCACCCGCTCCAACCAGACGTACAACTGAGACAGCAGTTGGAACTGGTTTACCAAATCATTGTCTTCACCAACCTAACTGGTTCTATTTCCTCAACCCTTTCATTTCCTCATTACTGTGTTGAGTGTTTGTTCATATCTGTGTTTGAAGACTTTGACTGAAGACTTTCTCAATTTCCTCAGTTCAATTTCTTCAGTCTGTT
Source organism: Triticum dicoccoides (assembly GCF_002162155.2). Taxonomy (NCBI): domain Eukaryota; kingdom Viridiplantae; phylum Streptophyta; class Magnoliopsida; order Poales; family Poaceae; genus Triticum; species Triticum dicoccoides. Next base: position 631,895,850 of record NC_041383.1, read on the forward strand.
TGTCTTCATCTTGTGTTATCCTATGATTACGCTTTCTGTACTCTGTGCTAGTCTTCATTTCATCATGATGACCATGCTTGTATTCTGTTATGCTTACTTTTGAGTACTTATTCCGCTGCTAATAGTTCTTCGCTAAGGAATTTCCTCACCGGCAAATTCCTTAGTGAAGAATTCATAAAAATCGCCTATTCACCCCCCCTCTAGTCGACATAATGCACTTTCAGCAAGTCCACGACGGTTAGCCTGGAGTCATTAATGGGTGTCCCCAAGTAGGTTGTGGGGAAGGAGCCCATGCGGCAATTAAGCCTATTGGAGATGGTCAAAGACTTAGCGGGGGGGGGGGGGTATCCCATCACCATCACATCACTCTTGTCGAAGTTGATCTTGAGGCCTGACATCTGTTGGAAGCAGAGAAGGAGGAACTTGAGGTTGGAGATATCAACCTCTGAGCCTTCAACCATAATGATAGTGTCGTCAGCATACTGGAGAATGGATATCCCGGAGCCACCGGCGAGGTGGGGAGTAATCCCACGAATATGGCCAGTGGCTTTCGCCTTATCAAGGATGGATGCCAGCACATCCACGACCATATTGAACAAGAACGGGGAAAATGGGTCGCCTTGTCTGACCCCACATAGGGTGGGGAAGAAAGGGCCAATCTCACCGTTTATGTTCACGGCCATGCGACCGCAAGAAACCATTTGCATGACTTGAGTGATCCACCGGTCGTCAAAACCCTTCCGAAGAAGGACCTCCCGAAGGAAGGGCCAGCTAACCGTGTCATAAGCCTCATCGAAGTCAATCTTCAGAAAAACCGCCTTGAGATTTTTGGAGCGGACCTCATAGAGGACTTCATGAAGGACTAGGACCCCATCCAGGATGTAACGGCCCTTAATGAAAGCTGGCTGATTGGGATGCGTCACACGGTCGGCCAGCAGGGTCACCCTATTGGCGTACCCTTTAGCTAGGATCTGGAAGATCACGTTAATGATTGTGATCGGTCAAAACTGACGAATGTCGGACGCCCCAGGAACCTTTGGGATGAGCGAGATGATCCCGTAGTTGAGGCGTTCGAGATCAATGGAGCCAACGTAGAACTCGTCGAAGATAGCTATGAACTCCAGTTTAATCACGTTCCAGAAGGTCTAGAAGAATTTAACAGGGAAGCCATCCGGTCCAGGCGCAGAGGAGGAGTTCATGCCCTTGATGGCATCCCAGACCTCCTACTCGAAGAAGGGGCCGTAAGGGCCGCGTTCTCCGCCTCAGACACCAACTGGGAGCCGACCCAACAATCGGGGGCAAGAGAGAGGCCGCTCCAAGGAGCAGCAGAGAATAAGGATCTATAGAATCCATCGACGTGGGACCGAATGTCGCGGGGATCTTGAAGTAGTGTCTCTCCATCCCACAAGAGAGGGATGGTGTTGCGTCTACGGTGGTCGTTGGCGATTGCCTGGAAGTATGCCGTATTCGCGTCACCCTTCAAGACCCAATTCTGGGCACCCCGGAGGCGCCAATAGGCCTCCTCATCGGTGTAGATCACGGAGAGCTGGTCTTCCAGGTCGTACTGGGAGAGCCACTCGTCCGGAGAGAGCCCAACCGAATCAGCGCGCAGGTCAAGGGCCTGGATCGCGGATAACAACATCTTCTTACGCTCATGAAGGTCACGACCCAGATTAGCGCCCCACCCCTTCATGAACTGACGTCCATGCTTCGCGCAGTAGTGCCACGAGTAAATGGCCGAGGGGGGCGGGGTGGGGGTGGGCGCGAGCCTCGATCCAGCGAGTGCCAACCGCCTCAATGAACCCGGTTTGGGAGAGCCAGAATGTCTCAAACCGGAATCAAGGGGGGACTGACGGACGCTCGTCAGCAGAAGAGAGGAGAAGGGGAGCATGGTCCGAGCTAATCCTGGTGATGGCACGGATGAAGGCTAAGGGGCAACGGAGGTCCCAATCCGGGGACACTAGGACCCGGTCCAGGACGGACTGGGTCGGGGGTGGCTTGCCGGTTTGTCCAGGTGAACCTGGCACCAATCCGATCAATCTCGCGGAGACCAAGGTCAGCAATGAAGTCATTGAACATCTTCATCCGAGCAAAGCAGACATTACCATTGCTCTTGTCCTCTGCCACGCGAAGGAGGTTAAAATCGCCACCAACCACCACCGGAAGGGAGGCCGAGGAGAACTTCCGGTGGAGCTCCTCGAGGAAGGCGGCAGACCGACTATGGTCTGCGGGCCCGTAGACGATGAAGACCTCCACTTGAAGTTGAGAGACCTCTCGAATAGCTCCATGCTCACAAAGAATTTCCCCCGGTCCATGCTTCCCACCTCAAAGGTGGCATCCTTTACGCCTAAAAGGATGCCACCCGAGTGGCCGGCGCTCCCACTAGAAGGGAGCCAATGCCACGCAAAGAGGTTAGGACTCAGATGGTCAAGCTCAGGGAGCGAGAACTCAAGACGCATGGTTTCCTGGATAGCGACAATTTCAATGTGTTCCTCACACAAGTACTCAATGAGTTGGCGGTGTCAGCCATCATGGCCGAAACTGCGAATGTTCAAGAACAGAGCACGCATTAAGGTGCCATTGGGGGGCTGCTTGACCCCAGGACGCGAGAGGCACTTTGAGCACGGAGAGCCGCGGTGCGAGAGCGAGTGCGGCCACGGATTTCGACCTCGCCCACCGGGGGAGGGGCACCTAACTGCCTCAACGCAGCCGGAGGGGGGGTCTCACCGGCCGAGGGTGGGACAGGAGGCAGGAGGAGAGCCGCACGGGCCTCCGCGACCTCCCATCCAGTATCTCGCGGGCGCGGATCACCGCAATCTGGACTAGGGGGGCAGCTTCCCCCCTAAAAATGATCACAGTGTCAGAGGCCACCTTTGCAAGGTTGCCAAGAGGGATCGACTCGAGAGCAGAGAAGGAGCAAGACGAGGCCGAAGGGGGGACGGCAGGCGTACCTGGCTCCAAGTTCCGAGCAGCAGCACAGATCTCCGCCCGCTCGGAGATGGGCAGAGCCGGACTACCCTCGGGGTGGGCCGCATCCAGCCGAGCACTCCGACGGGACGCAATCACCGGCGAGGAAGCCGACCGGCTGCGGCGAGAGTAGGCAGCTGACTGTGGAGGGGGTGGCTGGGCGGCCATGGGGGTGGTCACCCGAGCCTCCCCATCCGTGGTCAGGGCCCCTGCAGGGGAGGCCAGAACAGCGGGCCTGGAGCAGCTGAGGAGGATCGGAGCCGGTGTCGGAGCCAGGGATGGAAGCAGCAGAGACGGGAGCGCCTCGGGGGGAGGGGGCTGAGAGGCCGCGGGGGGCGACGCCGGAAGCGGGGCGCCGGCCACCGGGGCTACAGCCACCTCAGGGAGAGCCATCAGATCCATTTGCAGCAGACTGGTATCCGGAGTAGCGGCCAAGGGGGGGGGCAACTCCGGACCTAGTGTGACCAGAGCCACCGAAGAGGGAGAGCGCGGGGAAGAAGCCGGGCATATGACCAGGCCGACACTGGAGATGTCACTCGCCTCGGAGGTTGTCGCAGCAGAAACCGGGGGACCGCCGAGGGCCTGGCAGGGCGCGGCCTGGCGGCCCTTGCCCCCAGCGGCCGGAGGCGGAGGCGGAGGCGAGGGGGATGGGGAGCGGGAGTCCTCCGACCCTCCCCCCTCCCTCGTCATCGGAGCGGTGCGAGTGGGCACGGTGACGACCGTGGTAGTCTCCATCGGCCCCCGGGTTGCCACCGGCGGACCGGCGTCAAGGAAGCGGGGGCGGCCGGCGTGGTTGGGAGGCTCGGGGGAGATCCTGAGGTCGAAGCCCTGGTCGTTGAAGAAAACTCGGACGATGGTGCGGAGCTTGGAGGAGTCGAGGCACTTGAGCTTGACCCAGACCTCCTCCTCTTTGCGTAGCGAGAGCTCATCGACCACCACCACCTTACCCAGGAGACGGGACATCTGGCGGATGACGAGCTCAGACCGCGCAATATCAGGGAGGTCGGCGACAAGGATCCAAGCGGTGTCTAGAACGGCCACCGCCTGAGCATCAAGGACCGGCTCGAAGATGTCGACAACCAGCTGGTTGAGAGCGAGCGTGATCCGGCCACTGCGCGTCGCGTAGCCGTAGCTGACGGAGTGGGGAGTGAGGTGCCCGGCGGTGAGGGATTTTGGAGGAGTTCTCGAAGACTATTTCTTTCTTTTTGAACTGAAGTCTATATTTCTTTCGTAAGCAGGAGAAAGGAGAACTTTCAGCTCTCTTTTTTCACATGAACAATTCTGGTGTGTGGGGTGGTTTTTGCATAAGTGCAACTATTATTATTCAGGGAATCAGGGGCAACTGGTCTCAGACTCGGTCTTACATTCTATATCGGACGGTTTAGAGTGCATGATGGTAGACACACCATCGTCACTAACTCGCATATAGATGGTACGTATGCAGGTTGGCGGGTAGGCATGCAGACCGTCTGTCTGAAGGTGTATTGTGTACATGTCTTGACATCTTGCATCAACATTCATTCTGTTATTTGCGCATACGCAAGGGACACACGGCGTATGGAGATATTGATCACAATACGATCATAAGCAGTAAAGAAAAGAGCACGGTCTCTGTCTCATCTGTCAATCAGTCACTGTGTCACATGTATGCATGCATGTGCATGTGCACACAGCTAGTCATGTTAGGTACCTGTAGTACTTCTCACCTTGAGATGACAGCGGTTGGTACTTGCTAGCTTGGATTATTCTTGAGCCCGATTCAAGTATTAGCGGACGACAAATATCCTGCTCTGATGATCGAAAAGGCAAATATTCCGCTTTCGGCATGCGACAAAAATCTAGAGAAGTAGCAAGTGAATAGTCACCTCACCTTCGGAATTACTCGCTATGAAAAATGGTCCCGCCTCAGATAAGCTCTCCCTCTCTTCGCTGTGAGAACACTAGATAGACATATAGGTCTGAAGCTGTCGAACTCTGATAATGAGAAAGGAGGCCAGCTGTCGATCAGTGATTCGACCCAGGAAGAACGTATTCCTGTGCTCCCACAATTTTTGGACTATTAAAATGTTGCTAAAAAGTAAAAAAAAACACAACACTGATATGCATCTATCATATCATAAAAAATCAAAACAAACATCAGCCTGAATACATAGCTCAAGAAATAAATAAATATTAAATTCAACGTTGATAGTCATGTTAATGAGCCGAATTTGAACTAGCTACTTTTTTTTGCGAGTATAGCTAGGTTTGTCTTTTCCTTTGTGAAGTTGTATTTGAATTTGGATTAGATTTTTTTTGTAATGAGCGATATTTTTTCATTTACCTTTTGTTGTATATTTGGATTTCAAGACTTCTATATGGCAAGATTTCTGGATTTGAGAGTACCGACAATACCTCACACATGCCTTTTATGGTGAGGTTTTGCCTTTGAAGCTATTGGTATTTATTTTGGAAAGAAGGCTAGGTGTGGATCAGTGATAGGAACCTGGAAATATATACACAAGTGTACTTGGGATGACAAAATATTGATTATATGGCTAGGAGCGGTTGAAAGAGAAATAATTATTCTAACTTGATCAAACCATATCACTCCCCAAAAATAATTGTTTATCTAAAGCAAAAACTAACCATCACACTCTTTCTAATTTTTTTTATGTTTTTAAAATATATGACATTTTACACATTGTTGCAATTTCCAAGGGGTAACTCTACAGTTATGTTTACACGAATATGTCATTGAAATTTGTAAAGTTACACAGTCATGGAACCTGATTTTTTTTTCTTTATTTGACGAATCTCGATTTGCTGTTGATTAAAGTTTGAAAGTGGATCCCATCTTCTTTCTGTTTCGAAAGTCATCTAATTTACAACAGAGGGACGATTGTCTAGCTATGTACCCCCTCCGTTCCTAAATATTTATCTTTCTACAGATTTCAACTAGCGACTACATGCGAAGCTTCACTGGACTAGGGATTTATTTAATAATTTCAAGATGAGGTTCACTGTCACTATATTCTGAACCAGCTTATTAATGGTTTCCTTATATGGAAGTAACGGGAAGTTAGTGTTAACTGTTATCTTACTTAGGACGGGAAGAAATGATCAATTATCTTGTTAAGTTGTGTGTACTCCTGTGGGTGGGAGAATTAATTTTCCAGTTCACCAGGGTTCCCAATATCGTTTGCTTACAGGAATGCCTCGAAATGAGCCCGAATTTAAATTAATAAAGCCATAATCCGCAATGAGTATCAGGTAGCATGCTAGGGTTGCCAGTTATCATACAAGTGCTCCTTTTCTCCTCTCTTATAAAGTTACGAAAGTACGCAAGTCAATACAAATAGTTCAATACCAGTACTAAACTATAACATCACGAGAGTGAGACCATTCAAACAAACTACATGCCTATGTACAATTTCGATTCAAGCACAGTGCAAAAATAGTAAATTTGCAAATGTAATATATAAAAATAATGGAAAATAGCAAATCTTTTATTTATTTGGAGATAGCGGTACATTATGAGCACTCTGGCAATAACTAACTCATCACAAACATGTGACAATTACGACAACACATCATACACACACACAAGGAAATCCTTACGCACGCAGGTAACAGTGCGTGCTTGTACGTACGTAGAACCTGGAGAAGTAGTACGTAACTTCTCCGCAATCGAAATCCAGCCACACATAAAAACCAGCAGATGATTACGTAATCAAAGCACACAATTAAGTACGTGGTGGTACTTTAAATAGCCAATCATGCATGCATGCATGCATGAGATATGGCGGATGCAGGGTCCGGGCGGGCTCAGTTGGGGCACTGGAAGCCGGAGGGGACGTTCTTGCCGCAGTTGTTGAGGACGAGGCTGAGGGCGATGGGCAAGGTCAGGTTGATGCCCAGAAGGTTGAGGTTCAGCGTCGTGCACAGGCACAGCGCCGCCTCCAGGTCCGCCAGCCCCTGGATCAGCGAGCAGCACGGCTGCACCGGCGGGCTCCCCAGAGTCAGGTTCAGCAGCCCGAGCACGTTCGCGCACACTCCCAGCTTCAGCGCGTCCAGTGGGCACTGGGTGCTGTTTCCGCCCCCACCGTTGCCGCCGCCACCATTGCCACCGCCACCGTTTCCGCCGCCACCATTCCCACCGCCACCATTTCCGCCGCCACCGTTTCCGCCGCCACCGTTCCCGCCTCCACCATTGCCACCACCACCATTTC
>NC_041383.1:631903229-631906046 GCF_002162155.2 Triticum dicoccoides
CACCGCCACCGCTCCCTCCCCCGCCGCTGCCCCCGCCAGGAGGGCAGGGACGGCCAGTGGCGTTGGCGAAGGTGAAGAAGAGAAGGTTCAGGGCCAGGAGCGTAGCGATCACCTGCACTTTCTTCGCCATCTCTGCCTAGCTAGCTAGCTACGCCAATGGACGTGTATAAAGTGCACTCACAGGCTGGCTTTGCTTCTGTTGTGTGTGGCAATGCAAGGGGAGCCTGGGTGGTATTTATAGGCAAGGGAAGGGAAGGGCGAGGGGGGAGATATCTTACATCACTTCTCCTGTAGTGCATGCATCTGAAGAGCTGCGCACGGGTACGTGCAAGCAAGATGATCATGCCAGGGGAATTGTGTGGACTGGGACACTGGGTGAGCCAGCGTCTAGTCGAGCTGGTGGAGGAGAAGCAGACAAATCTGCCAACGGAGATGCCGGCGTTGCTTGCATGCTTGAGTTTCTAACTAGTGTACGTACGGGTGTATCACTCTGAAAAGCGTAGTGTAATGTCGTTTTCAGTTAGCTCAAGTCGCTATCAAGCCTCCAACTTTCCAGTTAATTTGGTGCACAACAGTGCACTTGCTAGCTTGCTAGTGGAAAATGGTATTTAGCTCGTGTCGGTTTCGATTATTCGCGATCCCCCATCATAGATCGTTTTGTCCAGTCCCCTACCTAGCTATGTAGCCATACATCCCGTGACATGTACGTACCGCGTTGGATGGTGCATGGCAGATCTAGCTTTTGCACTCCGCGCGTCCCGTCGTCCACATGAATCGAGCAGCGTGTGATAAGATAACGAATTTCTAATGTCCAGTCAAGATCAAATTGTCTCTCACCATCACAACTGATTAGTGAACATCACCGTGCATGTGCGCAATAAAACTTAACCAGGTGATGCCATGCGCATTGCTGTGGGAATGGTGTTAAAATTGTATAACATGTGCTTAAAAACAACATAAAACAATGGTAAAAAAAAATGTAAGAGTGTTCTCGGTTTACATCTTTTAAACAACAAACTTACAAAAACGTGATAAAATGATGTATAAAAGTTCTTTTTTAAATAAACTTAACACGACGTCATCTTTTGACAAAATGTGAACCATGCATTATATATTTTGCTCCAAATGTCAAACACATATACCCCTAGTAGAATAGCCGTGCGTTGCTACGGCAATAATGCATATAAATTAATCAAACAAATGATTAAGGTCATCTCTAAGGTCGAAATTCATTTCTTCCTCATATGTCCAGGCGTGTTTTGGACATCAAACGGGCATCCAACAGGTTCTCCAAACTTTAACTTAACCATATGAAAAGTCTGGGCTCCCCAAATCCAGAAATATGTGTTGGAGAAATGTGGTTGTCCGGACAATCAGTTATATTTTCTCCAACATGCAGGCCCAACACAAAAATCCCACCCTACGATGCACCCTTCCTAGAAAAAAATCTGTGGGTTGTTTGTTCGATGTATGGGGAGGAGGAATGAATGAACAATGTACGAACTCCCCTTTTAAGAGTGGAGATTCATTAACACACAAAACAACACTTCCTTTAACTTGTGACTAGCACATGACATAGAGGATTAGGCATGGTTCTTCTTTCCCCTTCGCTACCATGGGCACGTCTTACTTTATGCACCTAGCCTTCTGATTTTGGTAAAGACCTGATTGTTGATTATTTTATCTATCTTACTAAACAAATCTTGATGGTAGTATTTTTCTTTTCTGAGGAACCGGCGGGAGCACTGCCGTTTTTATTAAGAGAGAAAGATGTGAACATAATGTACAAGGTGGTGCAGTTTTGTGGGGAAACGTGGCAAAAACCGAAGAACTAAACAAATACATGGGCCAGTTAGTCGATGCCCATGGCATGCACGACACTCGAAAATGCCATTTGACATTGCTTGATTACTTCAGATGCCAACATTGCCACTTCACGGTGAGTCATGCGACGTCTCGTGAACACTTGTCTGTTTCTCTCTTTCCATATATTCCAAATGGTGTAGATGAGCCTACCACTTCGATGTTTACACGCCTCTTTTGACTCATTTGCGATCAACTTGTTCCGCCAAATCAAAATATCACCGGGTTTCAGTAGAAAATCGGGCACCGGAAGATTCTCATTTGTCCAGGTGATCACTTGGTTCTATACAACGACACAGAGGGGACAATCATTGCACAAGTGGGTCACCGTTTAAGGCGCCTGGAGGCAAAGCTGGCATCACGGGTCGTTTGTCCAGACCCGGATTGTAATCATGTCCACGGTGAGAATTCTTCCATGAAGGACAATCCAATCGAAGAACTTGCATTTAGGGTCAGTGTGCGGGGACCAAATCTTGTCCGATTTGAACCTGGGTTAAGATCGATAAAACTGGACCACATATGCGGACGCCGAGGAGTAAGAGCCATTTGTAGTCAGGTTTGAAGATATGGTATCCTCCTGGTTGGTTGTAAGGTGAACTTGAATAATACACTCACTGCATCATCATGTTCTTCCTGGAAGCAATCTTGTAGAGCTCCGGGGCCACTAACTTTAGGGGCCCTTTTCTGGTCCATTATCATGCCAGAAGAGCGCCTGGCGGCCGTCACCGATGGTGATGGTGGTGCAAGCCTGGAAAAAGAATCATGTCTGCCTGGTCGGATGGTGTGTTGCACTAGTTCTTTCTTACTTCTTTGCTATTGTAATGATCCAAGTTGGTGACTGTCTATTCATCCTCAGGTACAACCTTAGGCTGTCAACGAATTAATTGCCACAGTTAACATATAGTAGTTCATAGATATATCACAACTAACCTTTTCCTTTGTGAATATATACCC
>NC_041383.1:631906232-631907426 GCF_002162155.2 Triticum dicoccoides
ACACACACACATATTTTTTTAATAATAATTTCCCCAATGAAATTGATGAAACTATCCCACGAGGACCATTCCCTCGAGTATGCTTCCAAAATTATGATATACACATATCAAGAACAAAAGAACAACCTTAAAGATGAATAAGAAACCTTTACAAACCACCATCACAAAATAAGCAGACCATAAGCCTAAATGAAGGTACTGTATAATCAACTCAAAACGCAAATTCCTTCAACCAGCAAGCGGCAAAACCACTGGCGTCCATCCTTTGTTTCTACCGAAGACATCAGCTGCAACTCGCAGCAGGAATCTTGCAGTTCTCACTTGCATGCCTCGTAGTTCTTGCAAAAACCTACAATCACGCAAACTACTTATATATTTTGACATATTTTTTCTTTGCACAGAGTTGACGACCACAATCATAAGTGTTTATAAAAAACTCATGCGAAACAAAAGACCTTATAGCGATCCATAGTACTAGTACTATTTAACTTCTGTAGCAACTCAGAGCTGTTTAGTTTTTTTTTCAATATATACATGTATTAGCATAAAAAAAAGATTCCGTGGACGGTGTGGGGGCACTCGGAAAGTCACGGGACGTACGGTTTCAAATTATTACTGTTGGACCGACCAAAAGATGATGATGTGTTGTTTGTCTTGATCTACCAAGTTTCCCAACCATTTTCTTTGGTACGTCGCCGGTCGATCCGTCGCTCTCCAGTCGGCTTCCCAACGGAAAATAACAAAACACTACGCAGAACGCACGCCTACACCAATAGATCTGTTGCGTCCTGTGATCGTTACCATCATGGGCTGATTGTTTGCTCTTTAACTAAAATCCATCGAACGTGTTTGGTCATGCAAGTATATACTCCGTTGTATATATGCCAGTTTGTGTGGCAGCTATCGATGTGTACATTTGCTTGTATTTTGTGTGTGATATCGACGAAGTGTGCACATCTAACTGTGTTGGCAGTGTCTGGGTAGTTATTTTAGGGACGCAATCTCTACTAGTAGCTTCACATGACTTAAGCATCTCTAACAGACCCGTAAAAAGCCGCGACCCACAAAATAACTGTCAAAATACGGGTCGGCGCATAAAATCCTGCCCGAACAGACGCGCAAACGCGCCCGACCCATAAAAGTTTTTGCGGGGCGCGACATAATTCCCGTCCCAACCACGAAAACGCAGGTTCC
>NC_041383.1:631907844-631911959 GCF_002162155.2 Triticum dicoccoides
CGCGCTTTTCCCCACTTACCACCGCCCCTCTCCCCCTCGCCCTGCCGCCGGGCCGCTGCCCAAAATTCCGGCGAAAGTAGCCAGCGGGATCACGCCGAAAGGCCATAGATAGGTTGTCGGGACCCCGATCCTAAGTCACATCGATCTAGCATGTAACACATCATATCACTTTGCGGCCTCACGCACGATATTCCCACGGGTGCCACCTTACCTGGCCCGGACCGTTTGCGTCTTTTGGCTCACGTATATGATTGTGTCGCTAGCATCCATATGACAGAGAACCCGGACGACATGACTAGTCGTAAACCCAAGGTGACGCAAACTTACAGGAACATGCATACATGACCTAGCAACGAACGTGTCGATCATCAACGTAAGAACCCAAGTCGTAGCAAGCTACAAGGACTTAAAGGAACAACGCGTGACATTTCCCCAAAGGGACAGACAAGGAAACGAAGAAGGACACATGCCGGCCAACCTAAGCATTCCGGAGCAGTAGAAAGCTACCGTGGCGCAGTGAAAGCACTAGGAGACATTTTCCCATAAGAGAGGCTACGAAGAATAAACAACTAGGTTGTCGGATCCTACACATAGAAATACACATTACACGTACGAATAACATGCAGGCATGTGTTGTACAACATGGCATCACAACATAACTCAACAACTCATATAGATAAAGGCTTAGAAGAGCCATCATAGCATTTATTATAAACAGGGGTCACATGACCCAACATTCAGAGCATATAAGCAACAGGCGGAAGCATAACATGTCTGAGTACAGACAACTACAAATGAAAAAGGCTGATGAGCCTGGCTATCTACAACATCCGATCAAGATCGTAGCTGAGGTACACGCTACTTGTTGAAGCCCACATGGAAACTAGTGAGACCGAAGTCTCCTCTACAAAAATATAAATTAAGCAACGTGAGTACAAAGGTACTCGACAAGAGTTACATCAGATCCTATCATACATGCATTTGTATCAAGAAGGCAATGAGGGGTTTAGTTGCAGCAAGCCAGCTTTGACTCAGTGGCCATCCTATTCTACGACTATGAGTAACTTCTTTGAGGTGAGATATTATACCCTGCAGGGGTGTCCCAACTTAGCCCATGATAAGCTCTCGCGATCAACGAAGGATATTCCTTCTCCCAGGAAGACCCGATAGACTCGGAATCCCGGTTACAAGACATTTCGACAATGGTAAAACAAGACCAGCAAAGCCGCCCGATGCGCCGACAATCCTGATAGGACCTGCACATATCTCGTTCTCAGGGCAACACCGGATGAGAGATCCTACGAGTAAAACCAGACCTCGAGTTTCCCCAGGGGGCCCCGCAGTCTACTCGGTTCGGACCAACACTTAGACAAGCATTGGCCCGGGGGGGGGGGGTAAAATAAAGATGACCCTCGGGTTAATTACTCCCAAGGTAAAAGTAGGTGGTGGTGAGGCAAATTGTAAAACCAAGGTTGGGCCTTGCTGGAGGAGTTTTATTCAAAGCGAATTGTCAAGGGGGTCCCATAAATCACCCAACCGCGTTAGGGACGCAAAATCCGGGAACATAATACCGATATGACGGAAACTAGGGCGGCAATAGTGGAACAAAACACCAGGCATAAGGCCGAGTCTTCCAGCCTTTACCAAGTATATAGATGCATTAATAATATAAGAGATATTATGATATCCCAACATAATCCTGTCCACCATGGAGCAAGCTTCAACTTCACCTACAACTAACAACGCTATAAGAGGGGCTGAGCAAAAGTGGTAACATAGCCAAGCAATGGTTTGCTAGGAAGGGTGAAAAAGGTTAGAGGGTGACATGGCAAATTGGGATGTTTGAAGAGCAATTGATAGGTAGCGCAGCAAAGCGATAGAACGAAGCAACTAGCATAGCAATGATAGTAGTGAGATCCAGGGTAGCGGTCATCTTGCCTGAAGTCCCGCTAGGAAGAAGAACGAGTCCATGAAGAATATGAAGCCAGGAAGACGAACCAAGCGGAGACGAACGAATCCTCACGATCGCAACGAAACAGGAACTATCGAGAGAAGCACACAATATGGTAAACACACCACACGTAAACATGACAAGATGCACAACCAAGCATGATGCAAGACAATACTACATGAAGCTACTCATGCCAAGAGATGATGCATATAAGAGCAACATATCAAAGCAAGTTTAAATGAGGCCAGAAACAACATATAACAATTCCGGTAAGTCCTCATATGCAAGTTTCGAAATTGGTCCAGATCTGAATAAACATTATGTTCAATTTGTTAAACAGCAAGTTAAGATGCATCAAGATGATCTACACGAGATTCTAGTCAAGTTACATATAAAGTTCATTAGATTTGGAGCTACGGCCTAGAAGATATGAGCAAAACAAGTTAAACATGGCATTGATGCTAAATGCATTCAAACATCAAGCAAACACACTCAAAGCATGGATGCAACAAGGTAATATGAAGCTACATGCAATTCTAAGCAAGTTTCATATAGAGCACACTCAAAACAGAACAACGGTTCCACACATACACTATACAAGTTTAAAGGACAAGCTGTCCAAAACAGCAACTAGGCATATTGCAAGCACCAAAACAACATGCTACAGTACCACAATATGAAAACAAAAGGCATGGACATGATGTACAGGTAAAGCATAACAAAACATGAACACTGAGCTATCTCCAGAAATCACTAGAACATGCTCAAAAACACATGGCAAGATTGCATATAATAACCATTTAAGACTTTGCAAAAATAACATTAGGTTGCAATGTCTAGAGCTATCAAACAACATGATACAGGAACTTATCATGGCAAAAAAAGGCATGGCATGCTACTACTAAATGTATATAACAAAAGTCCTTTACTGACCATGAGCCAAAAAGGATCAGAAGATATGATGGCAGCCATGTAAACATGGCAAGTTATATGACAGAATCAAACATGGCAGGAACAACGATAAGCATGTTGGTGAGCTTGTACCACTCACCACAGAGCAATACATGGCATGACAAGGTGACTAACAGTAAGAAGACATGTTTATGAAGCCAGGAATGGCAAGAGCAAGTTCATAGGGTACATGGATCACTAGCAAAACACATGGCAAATCTGAACTTAACGTTAACAGGTTGATAGCAATATTATTTAGCAATTTGAGAGCAAGATTACAACAAGCTACAACAGACTATAAATGCAACCAGGGTCATGGATGGATAGAACATGACATGTAGAACAAAACATTCTTAGTGAACATCTCCAGATTATGCATAGAATGACTTGTAGCAGCAGGTTTACATAGCACCCAAATATAACAGAATCAGCCTAGCAAAACAGCAACAGCAAGTACCCTACTTAACAAGCTTGACGCACTCAGTACAAGACTCAAAAAATTACATGGATTGCACCTCTGGAAAGATGGCATGATGTAGTACAAAACACAAGTAGACATAAAGTTCATAGGATGCACACATCAAATGCTACAAAAATGACAAATCATCAAGTTATAACAGTTTCAGCAGATTAACATCATATAGCCCTCTTGCAACGATGATTCAGGTATCAAGATGAACTCAAACAAACATGGCACAATGGAATGAAATGTAGAGCATCTCACGACAAATATTTTGACATATTACACGCACGAAACGGAGCAATATGCAACAAGTTATGATGCAATGAATAGGGACCAAAATGCAAATATTTTCGGGACTTAGGCAAAAAATGAAGTCAACCTCGTTTTGGATCTGGATCTGGGGGCTGCGGGCATGGACTTCGAGGCGGTCGGAGTATCGCCGGAGTTGGTGGGGACGGTGGCCGGAGCCAAGGGAGAGGCGCCTGTGGGAGGAGCCGGTCGGATCTGGCCGGAACTCACCGGATCCGGCGCCGGCGGGGCGGCGACGGGGCTGGGCGGCGCGGGGCACACCGGCGAGCTCGGGTGGCGCCGGTGGACGGACGGAGGAGCGGGGCGGCAGGGAGCGGCCGGGTGCGGGACGCCGGCGGCGGCGGAGGAGCGGGGCGGCGGGGCGCGGAGGAGCCCGGCGGCGACTCGTGGCGGCGCTCGCCGGCGGGAGGCGCCGAGGCGGCGGGAGGCGGCGGCCGCGGT
>NC_041383.1:631912213-631931502 GCF_002162155.2 Triticum dicoccoides
CGGGCCGCGGCGGCGGTGGGACGGCGGCGGGCCACGTGGCGCTCTGGGATTCGTCGGGCGGCGGCGGCGGACGTGTCCGGTCATCGCGGACGCGTCCGGTGGCGGCGGAGGGCGATTTTTTTAGGGTTAGGGTGGATTTGATCCGGAATTTGGAAGGGGGAGACACATATATAGGTAGAGGGAGCTAGGAGAGTCCAAATGAGGTGCGGTTTTCGGCCACGCGATCGTGATCGAATGACCGAGAGCATGGAGGGGAGTTTGCTAGGTTTGTGGGCTGATTTGAAGGGTTGTTGGGATGCAAGAGAAAAGGGGGTTTCGGGCTACGCGGTTAATCGTTGGAGTATCAAACGACCTCCAAATGGCACGACACTTGACAAGCGGTCTACCGGTGGTGTACCAAGGCTGCTTGGCAAACCTCGGGCCATTCCGAAAAAGTTCAACACACGCTCACAACAGGAGACAAAAAGGGGACGCCGGAGGGCATAGGAGTACCAGATTGCAAAATGGACAACGGGGAAAATGCTCGGATGCATGAGACGAATACGTATGCAAAATGAGATGCACATGATGACATGATAAAATGCAACACGCAAGCAAATGACATGGCAACAACGACGAATAACTGGTGGACACCTGGCACATCGAATCCGAGGCGTTACAACACTCCTCCACTAACAAGAATCTCGTCCCGAGATCTTAGGACCGAGACGGGAGAGAAAGAGGATGAGGTGAAACAATAAATCAAGAGAAGAAGCAAAGAATCGAGAGCACTCAAGAAGAAGAGAGGAACGACGAGAATGACGAGACTGAAATGCTCATTGAATCAGATAGACTATGAAACCACTCCGGTTAGAACGAGATAAGAAACGGGTAAGACTGAAAGGATTTAGGCAGCACTCTGACTGAAAGGTGGAGAAATAGAACACGAGCTTGAGTGGATCGAATGACACTTGATGAAGACATGACACAGAACCTCCGGAAAGAATTGGAAGAGTTGAATGAAAAGAACTTAGAAGGAAAGGTTGAATGGAGTTGTTGAGAAAATCAACAACGAAAGAATAAACTTGTTGTGGTCTTATAGATAACATCTCAAGATCATAAGGTGATAACCGGACACAAACGAAAATGATTGGATAGCTGAGAAGAACGAAGAAATGCAAAACTCCATTTCAAAATAATACAAAGAATTAATTTCACCTCGAGAAGCAAGAAGAAGGATACTTGAGCTCCTCCAAAGAATCTTGATGAACAATTGAAGAATGAATTAAATACTGGCGGACAACCATGAAGAACTCCGGTAAGAAAAGGATGACTAGATAAAATTGAAGGATGAAAGAATAAGATTAAACTTCCGATGATTTAGATGGAGGTTCCGACGAAATGGCCGAGGAAATTTGAACTCCGGAAAAGAAAAGATGAAAACACTTGGAACTAGAATTTATTCACCAAGAACAAACTCCGAAGGAAGGGATTAATCACTTTGAGGAAATAAGAATAAGATGTATTGTATGCTTATCCTTCATCAGATAAAATAGATGATAAGCAATGGATTTGCATACTACTTATTCGCGTTGAAAAAGATTAAGGGGGGAATATAGGGCGAAATTTGGGAAGGTCTTCATGAACCACCAGTAGGATTGAAAAGAACGAATGAATTAATATGATAATCAAGGAAAAAGAATCTTGAACAAACCACTGTAAGAATTCGAAAATGACTGATGAAAGAGAATGAATCACCGGGAAGAATTAGAAGAACCAATAAGCTAGAGGGGATTTAGATGCAAAAGAACAAAGAGATCATAAGCTGATTAGAGAACACTTGAACGAAGCACCGGGATAAATAGAGAACGATAACTGGAATGATGGCCTCCGTATGATCGAGACGGGACAAAAAAACAACTCCTGAAATACTCCGGATGGATGAAAAGAACATCTGACAAAAGAAATAATTCGCGAGGATAACATGAAGCTAGAACCACGAAACTTCGAGAGAACGAGCAAGATTTAGAGAAACTCTTGTTCGATATTCAAAGCTGAGAATGGCGACGAGAAACACCACCGAAATTGTTGAGAAACTCCAGAATAATTAAAAGAGTTAGGTAAGATCCTACGAAAAGACCTGTGGGTTAGGGCCCACTAAAAGAAAACACCGTTGGAAAGGATTGTTCAAGAGATAGATGATGCACCGGAACAATTGAGATATTTGAATGAGGTGATGACCTCGAATTAATTCGAACACAGGCAAATCTCCTGAGATGTCTTGCACACTCCGAACTGATAAACTGGGGAGAGGCGAACGAGCAAGGAAAACACTTGAGCCGAGAGAAAGAATATAATCACTACCAAAAATTGGAATTGAATCCTCCGGAGAAGATAAAGAGATGAAGAATGTCCACCGAGACGAGAATTCACCGGTTGAAATGATTGAGGGAAGACTGAAGAGGCTCCACATGAATGAAATTGATGGTCAAAAGAGACTCAGGCTCCGGGAAGAAGAGGGTGGGAGGGCGGGAAAACAAAGCAACTTGGAAGGGAGAAACGACGAATATCATGAAGAGAAAACACCGGTTGAAATCATTGAGGAAAGAAAGCAAAGACTTCGCACGAGTAGTGTCGGGGGTTGGATGCGACATATGCCAAAGGATGGCTTATCATGGTGGGAGCGAGTAGAACGTCGCCGGTTCCTGGAAGCGGGATGAGACGAAGACATGCACGCCGGCGGAACATACCCAGCTTCAGGGCTCTCCTAGGAGATAACACCCCTACTGCTGCTCTGCGGGGTCTCCGCATGATCACTCAAGCAAGGTGGCTACAATGGTGCTCCTAGAGCTGTTTCGGGAGGCAGGAGAGGGCAAGGCTAGCTCTCTCCTTCCGTGCTATCTGGTCTATCTCTATTCAGGTCCGAACCCTTTGCATGGGTGCCTCGGGGGGTTTATATAGGCCTACCCCCCGGGGGTACAATAGTAATACGGCTGGGTGCGGGTCCCAGCCGTCTATCTCTCAGGCCACCGTCCTTCCTGCCGGCTTCTGGGGCCCGCCGGCTGGCGGGTCCCGCGGACAGGCTCGTTGCTGTAGCGGCACTCCTGATGACACAGGCTTGGTCATTGGGTTGTGGCAACCGTGCCGCCGTCTATCAGGCGATCACTATCGCCATTCCCCATCTTATCTGGTTAATGGCTCGCGGGGCCCTGGGGAGGAGTCGGCCGACTCCCACAGGTCCGTCTTCGGGCGCCCAGGCCGCCTTCGGCCCACCCACTGACAGGCGGCTCCGCCGCCCTCGGGTCGTACAGGCCGACGTCGTGGGCACAGTGTTCTGCGCACTGTGGCTGAGGTCAGGGCAAGCATGGCAACAGTGCCACGCCTCGCCGAAGATCTTCCAGCGATACGGCCTTCTGTAGCCATGCTGGCCCTTCGTGAGCAAGGAGGGGGGAACGGCCACGCCGTGACCGTACCCCGCGTCGTGCTTCGGGACGGGGGAGGAGTCATGGGCCGACTCTCCATAGTCGGCCTCTCTGGAGGTCGCCAGCTTGGAGTCGGCCTCTCCGGAGTCACCGTCTGGGACTCGGCATACTTTGGAGTCGCTCCTGGGACTCGGCCTGAGGGGCGCGGCCTGCGCCGATGTCCTGAAATGTCTTGGGGCTCGGGTTAGCCTACCCGTGGCCCATTACTCCGACAGTAGTCCCCGAAGCTGGTGAAGCCCTGCGGTCGCTGCATTGTGGGGCTTCAACAGCTTCAATCTTTAAAAGTGCAGACTCTGGAACTCGGGCCGTCTTCCCTTGGGCCGACTGTCGAAAGTCGGAGTTTTAGTAAAGAGCCGCAGTTCGAAAGTCGCGGCGGGAAACCAGGCGGCGTGCCTGATACGCCTCCCCGCTGCCATCAGGGCGATCCTATCGCGTGGCCCCACGTGGAGAGAACAGTCTGCCTGCCCACGCGCTCGACGGGACGGGCCGTCAGGCGGGGCCCGCCACTACCGCGCCTCGGCATACGAACGGATCTGTTGCGGCCGTGGAGGGTTGGTTTTCCCACGTTGTTACTGCGCATAGTAACTTCGTGGGGTAAATCTTGGGGCGGCGTGGGACATCGTGCGTAGTTAATCCCACACCCGCCCCCTCGGCTTCTCAGCCCGCAGTGCTATAAGTAGGCGGGGGGAAGCGGAGCGGCACAGCTCGCGCGCCCTTCTTCCCCGCTCCCCCGCCTCATCTTGCTTTCTCTCCTTCCTTCCTCCACCGTTGAGCAAGAGCACACCATACTGCGGCGATGAGCTCTTCCTCTGCCGCGGCCCCTGCCGTGCGCTCCGGCTTGTGGGACGGCTCAGAGGTAGAGGAAGAACACATCGAGTTCCTCCGCCGGACACGCCGTCTTCCCAACGCGGACCTCGTGCGCGCCCGCGCTGCGCCGGAGGGGGAAATCCGGCCGGCGCCGGAAGAGGGCGAGCGGGTCGTCTTCCGCTCGCACCTTATGCGCGGCCTGGGGCTGCCGGCGGGCGGCTTCTTCCGCTCGTTCCTGGAGTTCCACAGTCTTCAGCCGCACCACCTCACTCCGAACACGGTGGTGTTGCTTTCCGCCTTCGCCACTCTGTGCGAAGGTTTCCTCGGCCTTCTCCCCACCATCGAGCTGTGGGGAGAATTCTTCTCTTCTAAGATCGGCACGCACATCGGTGGCGTGCCGGCTCAGTGCGGCGCCTTCATCGTGATGCGGCGCTCGACGGCCGACAACCCCTTTCCTTCCATCGTGCTGATCAAGTGGGTGAAGATGTGGCAGCGCTCGTACTTCTACGTGAAGAATCTCGCCTCCGATGGCGACTGGGTCAACCTACCGCCCTACAACGCCGCTCCCCTGACCAGGAGGCTCCCCAGCTGGTCTCACCGAGTCAAGTCGCTGACCCTTGCCGGGGCCGCCGCCGTAGCGCGACTCCGAGTCTTGATACAGTCTGAGGGACTCGTCGGGGCCGACTTGCTGGTCGCCTTCGTGGCGCGTCGAGTTCTCCCGCTCCAAGGCCGGCCTCACCTGATCTGTTAGATGAGCGGCCTCCGAGACCCAAGTCGGATGAGTACCAAGGAGATGCCCCGCAAGGAGGTGGCAAATATGGTGAATTACATCGGCGCTGCGAGTACGAGGAGGACTAGTAGTTCGGCAAGGAGCCGTACTCGCGCGACAACCCTCCACCAGTGGTAAGTCGCGTCTTCCTACTATTTTGTCTTTTTTCCGCAGCCGACTCCAGCTTTTGACTCTTGTTGGCTTCTTCTGAACTAGAATCCTCTTATGCAGCCTGCCGCCGGCACCACAAGACAGCCCCGCGAGTATGTTCCCGACCGCGCGGAGAGCGACATCGATGACCCCGACCTGGGGGCGGCGGGGATGGAAGCCGACGCCGAAGGCGGGGGAGAAGGAGCGGAAGGTGACTTCAGGCCTTCAGCCACCTTCGCCGACTGGCCCGACGACGCCGCTGAAGGGGAAGTCGCCCCGCGCCACCAGCCGAAGGTCGGCTCCTCCGCCGGTCAGGGTGGTTTGAAGAGGCGTCACGCCGGGCCGAGTGCGCCTGGCAGCAAGTTGAAGAAGATAAAGGGGGCGGCCACCGCGACCAGACGGGAGGAGGCGGCCGCGAAGGCCAACCGCTTTCGAAGGGAAGTGAGGAGGCCGCCACTAGTCTCTGCGTAGGTCTTTACGCTTTTTTATTTTCCTTTATAGAATCTCGTCCGGGTTTTCCTTTATGCTCCCTCCAATCTTCTCCTGGGCCCCTCTCTCCCTTGAGAGAGTCGCCGTCCCCTCCGTCATGGGGTCGACGGAGACGTCCGCCAATACTCGGCGGGCCGACCCCGCCGCCGACCTCTGGGAGGCGACGGAGCGAAACGCGCGGGAGAAGCGCCAGGAGGAGGAAGCCGAACGTCTGGAGAAGGCGGAGGCCGACAAGGCGGCCGCCTCCGCCCAGAAGAAGCTGGAGGACGCCGAAGCTACCCTCGCAGCGAGACGGCGTGCCGAGGAGGCCACGCGTCGCCGATCAGCGATGCTCGTCCCCCCACTCTCGTCTGCGCCGCCGCCTCTGGTGTTCACGGGGAAAACCGGAGGGGCCGGCACCGAGAACCCCGTCGTGGAGAAGGAGGGCGGCGAGGCTTCTATGTCGGACACCCTCGTGCCGCCACCACCACCTCCACTGCCGTCTGGGAGGCCGCACGGCAAGCAGCCGGTGGGTCAGTCGGAGCCGCCGGTCATGGACGAGGCTGAGGCGCGGCTGCTTCTCCAAGTCGCCTCGCCAGTGCGCCGTCGTCTTGAGAGGGCGACCTCGGCGCCGCGTCCTTGGGAGACCGGCGCTGCCAGCTTGGCAACCCTAGACGCCTTGGCCACAAGCGCCGCGCCCACTGGGTGGGTGCGCGGAGGCGTCACTGGGCCGTTAAATCAACTGCTCCTGGAAGTCCAGGCGAAGTTGCGGGCCGAGGGCGACGCCCTTCAAGCTTGCACCAGAGCGCATCTGGCCGCATGAACGGCCGTCCGAGTAACTTTCTTTCCCTTTGGATTCTTGTATGTTTCTCTGTGGGGGCGCGCCAGCGCACCCACTGGGTGTAGTCCCCGAGTTCCGCGCCGGCTGCTGAGCAGGCGGTTCGGAACTCCCTCTGGCGAGTTCCAAACACTAACTTTGTCTTCAATGACTTATTGCAGGAGTATCACAACCTCCGCGCCACTGCCTTCAACCGCAATGTTGAGGAGTTGTGCAAGCGGGCTGCCGACTTGTCGGAACGCCCGAGTGAGTTCTTCTTCTTCGCGGGGGCGCGCTGGCGCACCCGCAGGGCTGTAGTCCCCGAGATTCGGGCCATCTGCTGAGCTGTCGGGCGGATCTTCCCGACGATCTTTTTTTTTGCTAACGACTTATTTTGTATCTTCTTTTGCTCCTGAGAAGCCAACGTCGTTCTTCAGGAGCAGCTGGGCGAGGCCAATACCGCCCGTCGTGCCAAGGAGGAGGAGTGTGGCAAGCTCGCCACGGAACGCGACCTGCTGG
The DNA here is from genome assembly GCF_002162155.2 of Triticum dicoccoides. Classification (NCBI taxonomy): domain Eukaryota; kingdom Viridiplantae; phylum Streptophyta; class Magnoliopsida; order Poales; family Poaceae; genus Triticum; species Triticum dicoccoides. Next base: position 631,919,205 of record NC_041383.1, read on the forward strand.
CGGCGCAGCTGGCCGAGCAGAAGGAGCTGCTCAAGAAGGCGCAGGACGAGGCCGAGAAGAGGGAGACCACACTCCTGGCCGAGTTCGAGAGCGAGCGCTCCTCTTGGACTGACAGGGAGGCGATGCTGACCTCTGGCTTCCACGAGATCGAGGATATCGTTGATGGTAAGTTTCTTTCGCTTCTTCGGGCTTCCGACTATGTGTTAGGCCGACTTCTGATTTTTTGACTTGCTTATTTTTTGTCTTGGCAGACTTCTTCCCCGGTCATTCGCAGGCAGTTCCTCTGGCCATCGAGGCTGCTCGTGAGGCGCGAAGGGCAAACGGTGAGGAGATCGCTGCTAATGCCCCCCGAACCATCGAAGAGCAGCTTCTGAGCATTGAAGCGGTCTTCGTACGGCTTACCGACTGTTGCGCCGGCTACAACGTGCCGGTGCCCAGGCGGTTGCCGCCTTGTGGCCAGGCACGCCGGCTCTGCACAGAGCCAGCCGAACTGCCGACTGGCTAGAGGTCGCTGCCGGCCGTCTTGAGGCTTGGAAGGGCTCCTCGGCCTGGGCCGAAGCACGCCGGGCCTTAGAGTTCGTCAAGGCGTGGTATCCAGGGCTGGACCTGGACCATCTGGCCGCGTTCCGGTCAGAAGCCCAGGCCGAGCTGGAGGCCGTGGAGGGCGCCCTTATCGAGCGTGCAGCGGCCATCGTTGAGTACACGGACACCAGTGTCTTCGTCCCCGAGCGGGCCGAAGGCGGCGAGGAAGTGCCGCCAGAGTGGTTCAGGATGAACTCGGAGTATGGCAAAGATTCGGCGGAGGTGATCGACTCCAGCACTAAGGAGGAGGACGAGGCGGAGGATGATGGCGAGGCGGAGGTGCCAGAAGAAAGAGCAGGCGGTCAGCCTCAGCTCGACCGCGCCTCCAGCAACGAGCCGCGTCAAGAGAAGGCGACTGCCGCCGGAGGTGATCAAGCCGAGACTGCCCAGCCGACTGCCCCGGCACCTGACACCGCCGTCTCCTCTGATCCTCCGATCCCCGACGGCGCCTCCTAGGCTGCCTTTCTCGCCACTGCTTATCTGTCTTAGTGATCTTTCGAAAAAATTGTTAGATTCGAACAATTCCACCCGCGGGGTGTATCTTGAACTTCTAATCAAAGATTCGGCCAAGGGCCTATGTAAATATTTATCCGATTTCCGTATTTCCTGGCTTACTGCTCTTTAGCCTTTTTCCGTTGCCGCCTTCCCCTAGTCGCTGCCTTGCCAGTCGGACAGCCGCTCTGCAGACTATCGCTGGGTCAAGTGCTCGGCTACTTTGAGAAGGCAAGTACTTGGCCGTTTAGAGTTTCCTTAGCAAGTCGGATAGAAGGCGACAGGCCGACTACCCAAGAGTCGGCCGTCCTTGACAGAAGGCTAATAAAGACGGCGAGCCGGCTACTCATGAGTCGGCTTTCTGCTTTAGAAATGCTGGAGGCCATCTTACGCTATGTTCATGCTTTAGGTCCTTAGCCATTTTTCGTGTGGGTGCCCATTCTTCCTTACTCCTGTTTGCCTCACAGTCGCTCTGCGAGCTGCGGCTTTGCCAGGAGGCGGATTGGGCACCACGCACTACTTGTCTGACTGCGGGAAGCTCTTTATAGCGCAAGGCGGCGAGTCCCCGGGCCGACTGGCCCGGTGCCAAGCGGCTTGTAATGAAAGTGATGTTCTCGAAGGCATAATTCTTATCATATAGATAACAAAAGGGGCAGTCCTCGAGCTCGTCTCGGGGGGCCCAAAGTCTTAATACTTTAATACAGAGGGGTAGTGCGATACATACTGCATCAACTGTAAAATCTTCGAAGAAGATTTGCATTCCACGGGCACTCTGTCTCTTTGCCGGAGTCGTTCCTCTTGCGCGCTCGGGGCTTCTGAGCGTCAATCAGATAGTGGGCGTCGTTCCCTAGCACCTTGCTGATGATGAAGGGGCCTTCCCAAGGTGCCGACAGCTTGTGCTGGCCGGCTGTTCGCTGGATCAGTCGGAGCACAAGGTCGCCTTCTTGGAAAGATCTTGGCCTGACCTTCCTGTTGTAGTATCGACGCAGGCTCTGCTGGTAGATGCTGGACCGGCTGAGTGCCAACAGCGGCCCTCTTCCAGCAGATCGACGCCGTCTTGTCGTGCTTCTTCTGCTTCTTCCTTGGTGTACATGGTGACTCGTGGGGAGTCGAACTCTATGATCGTTGGGATGACGGCTTCGGCACCATAGACGAGGAAGAAGGGTGTGAAGCCGGTTGACTTGTTTGGAGTCGTGCGCAGACTCCAGAGGACGACTGGCAGCTCCTCAAGCCAACAGCCGGCAGATCGCTCCAGCGGGACGAGGAAACGGTAGCTCGCCATATTTGCGTCCTTGGCATCCCAATCGCCGGATGATTGTTGGACTACCAAGTCAGAGTCGCCATAACACAGGATCCGGCGAATGCCGAGTTCTTTGGCAAGCCGGAGCCCGTGTATGAGCGCCTCGTACTTGGCCACGTTGTTGGAGGCGGCGAAGTGGATCTGCAGCGCATATCTGGGCTTGTCGCCCTTGGGGGAAGTGAGGGCGACGCCGGCTCCCAAGCCGGTGCGCATCTTGGAGCCGTCAAAGTGCATCCGCCAATGGGTGGAGTCGGGCGCTGGCGGCAGATACTGGGTCTCGGCCCAATCGACGAGGAAGTCAGCCAGCGCTTGCGACTTGATGGTGGTGCGGGGCTTGTAGTAGATGGTGTAGCGAGCCAGGTCAATGGCCCATTTGGCCACTCGGCCAGAAGCATCTCGGCTTCCGATGATCTCGGCCAGCGGAGCTGTACAGACCATGGTGATTGGATGCTCCTGGAAGTAATGCTTCAATTTCTTGGCGGAAAAATGCACGCCGTAGCACATCTTCTGTTAATGGGGGTAGTTCTGCTTGGAGGTCGACAGTACTTCACTGAGGTAATATACCGGTCTCTCGACAGGTAGCACCTTGCCTTCCTCCTTGCGCTCGACTACAATGATTGTGCTGACTACTCGGCTGGTGGCGGCAATGTATAGGAGCATGGGCTCCTTGGGAGTCGGAGCCGCCAGCACAGGGGGAGTAGTCAACATCTTCTTCAGTTGGAGAAAAGCCACGTCCGCCTTGGGAGTCCACTCAAAGAAGGTCGTCTTCTTCATGAGCTGATACAAGGGGAGAGCCTTCTCGCCCAGCCGACTGATGAATCGGCTGATGGATGCCAAACAGCCGGTGAATTCTGCACATCTAACAGTCGTCCGGGTGCTTCCATCCTCTCGATGGCCTTGATCTTCACAGGATTGCACTCTATGCCGCGTACGGAGACCAGGAAACTGAGGAGCTGGCCGGCTGGTACTCCAAAAACGCACTTCTCTCGGTTGAGCTTGATCTGGAATCGGTGCAGATTCTCAAAGGTTTCCCTGAGGTCCTCCAGCAGGGTTCCACGCTTCTCCGTCTTCACCACTACATCATCCACATAGACGTGGGCATTTCTGCCGAGTTGCTTCAGGAGGCACTTCTGCATGCAATGCTGAAAGGTGGCGCCGGCGTTTCTTAAGCCGAACGTCATGGTCAGGAAGCAGAAGGCTCCAAACGGCGTGATGAAGGTGGTCTTCAGTCTGTCAGCCGGGTTCAGCTTGATCTGGTGATATCCTGAATATGCATCTACGAAACTCAACAGCTCGCATCCGGCTGTGGAGTCTATCACCTGATCTATTCTTGGCAGAGTAAATGGGTCCTTGGGGCAAGCTTTGTTGAGGCTCATATAATCAATGCACATCCGCCACTGCTTGTTCTTCTTCAGCACCAGTACCGGGTTTGCCAGCCACTCTGGGAAAAAGACTTCCATGATGAAGCCGGCCGCCAGGAGCCGGGCTATTTCTTCTCCAACAACTCTTCTTTTTTCTTCTGACAGGCGGCGCAAGGGCTGCCTGACGGGCTTCATATCAAATCGGACAGGCAACTTGTGCTCGGCGAATTCCGTCGGGACACAAGGCATGTCCTTGGGGGACCATGCGAAGATGTCGCGATTCTTACAGAGGAAATCGACGAGCTCGCCTTCCTATTTGCTGTCAAGGCCAGTGCCCATGACAGCGTACCTCTCCGGGTGCTCTGGGTCCAACGGTATCTTCTTTTTTTCTTTGGCAGGCTTGAATGATCCTTCTGCTTCCGACTCCTTGGGGTCGGGCGATAACTCGGGCTGCTTGCCGGCCATCGCCACGACCCGATCAAGAAGCCGTTTCTCAGCTGCGATCACCAAGGACTCGGCCAGCCGACTGCTTTCGGCCGCGCAGGCGGACGACTTCTTGTAGTCGCCGGCCACGGTTAGGATTCCCTTGGAACTCGGCATCTTCACCTTGAGGTAGGCGTAGTGGGGTACCACCATGAACTTGGCCAGGGCGGGTCGGCCAAGCAATGCGTGATATGGGCTTTCAAGGTCCACCACCTCAAACCAAATTGGCTCTCGGCAGAAATTATCCTTGTCTCCGAAGAGGACATCTATCAGGATCTTACCGATTGGCGAGCAGGAAAGGCCGGGGACGATTCTGTGAAACACAGTCCGGCTGCTCTGAAGCTATCTTCGCTTGATTCCTAGTTTCCCCATCGTATCCTTGTACAGGATGTTGATACTGCTGCCTCCATCTATCAGTACTCGCGAGAAGCGAGCGGCCCGCCTGTCCATGGCAAGTGTGGTGCCTAAGACCAAGGCGTAGGAGCCTAGACTCGGCATCACCTCTGGGTGATCAGCTCTGCTCCAACTGATAGGCTTTTCGGACCAATGCATGAACTCTGGAGTACTTGATGCAACCGCATTTACTTCTTGCTGATGTTGGTGCCTGCTGCGCCGGTCATCCGCTACACTGGTGAACACCACATAGGCTCCGGGTTCGTCCGGGAACTCGCCTTGTATCGCGCCGACTGGCTTGACGGCCGGCTGCTGGGGCGGCTGCGGAGGAGGCGGCCCAGCAGGAGGGGGAGGGGGCAAGCCGTCCCCCTTGGCGATTCTGGTCAGCCAGTGACATTTCCTGGTGGTATGGTTGGACGGCTTTGCGCCGCTGTGGAACTTGCATGGACCATCCAGAGTCTGCTCGTAGGAGAAAGCCGGCAGCCAGTTGGACTTGCCGCCCTTCTGCCGCTTCGCCGGAGGCGGTCCCTCCAATTGCTGGTCTTCTGCTGTCGCCACTTGCCGACTGCTGGAAATCAGCTGCGGGGCATTGCGCTTCTGGTCATTCTGGTGTTGCCGCCGACTGGTGTCTCCAGCCGGAGTTCTTGGAGCCTGAGGGGCGACTTTGCCAGTTGTGCTGACCCGGATCTCCGCCTTCATGGAGGAGTCGGCCGTGGCGTACTTGTCCGCCGTGATCAGCAGCTCATCGAGGGTCTCCGGCTCGTCGCAGAGGAGCTTGTGCTTGAGGAGGGTGCCTTCTCTGCACCCGGCAGTAAAGTACTCGATGGCCTGCACCTCGTGCACACCCTCGCAGGAGTTCTGGAGTTCGCCCCAGCGCGTGAGGTAGTCGCGAGTAGACTCGTCAGGGCCTTGCACGCACAAGGAGGGCTGGCGTGGCTTGGGAGGTCGCTTGTACATGCTCGTGAAGTTGCGGACAAAAGCCTTTGTGAAGTCAACCCAACTATTGATGCTGCGAGGCTTCAGACTGTTTAACCACGTCCGGGTCGAGCCCTGGAGCATGAGCAGGACATATCTTACGGCAACACGCTTGTTGCCGTTCGCTATGTTGACAGCTGTGGAGTAGTCGATCAGCCAATCTTCCGGCTTCACGGTGCCGGTATATTTGGGTGTGTCTCGGGGGAGCGTGAACCCTTTGGAAAAGGGCTCGTCCCGGATGCGGGGTCCAAAGCAGGGGGGACCCAACTCGTCTTCTTCTTCCACCGCCAGGGATCGGTGGAGTCGGTCGATCCGGTGGCGGGCGTCATTCTCTCCGACGCCCTCTCGGCGGCCAAGGCGGTCGCCGAGAGTCGGATGTTCCACGGGCGGCGGGGAGACTCACCTTTCTCCGCGAGGAGGGGGAGGCTGGTAGTCGTTCCGCCGTTCCACCGCTCTGGGGCGGCCGTCTTGGTCGCGCTCGATGGTGATGTGAGTCCGACTGTGGATGACAGCCGGCTCCTTGTCCTTCCTCCCACGGGCCCCGCCAGTCGGCGTCCGAGACGTTGCACCTTGATCTCGGCGTGGCGGTGGGTCGTCGTTTTGGCGCTGCGACGCCTCGGTGCGGCAGCCGACACCATTCTGCGCGGCGGCCGCGTCGAGGAGCTGCTGAACTCGCTCCGTCATTATGCGGCGCTCTTCGCCTTCGAAGTTGTCGAGCTCGTCTGCCGCCGCCTGGGCGGCATAGATATTCTCTGCGGGCGTGGCGTACACAAGGCGATCAGCCCCGAAGAGGTTGGCGATTGCCGCACCGCACTATCGGACCGCGCCTAGGCGGCTAGGCCCAGTCGGAGCTGGCGAACCGCCTACGGCGCGATCCATCTCGCGTTGGTAAGCTTCTGACAAGCGCATCATGCTTTCCAGCTTCTTCGCGCCCTCGACGAGCTGAAGGCGGAGTGCCTCCAGCGTCTCGGCGTTGGCGTCTTCTGGAATCGGCGCCGCAAGGCATCGCAGGGCCGCGTCGAGCGGGTCATGTGCTCCTTCGCCGCAGCGCTCGCCGTGCTCGAGGACGAGGACCTCAGTGACGGTGCTTCTGCCGCTCCCCGCGTATGAGAGCGGCTCGTCGTAGACCACCACGTTGGTGGGGAACACGTCGAGCGACGCGGTGTCGGAGTCGACCAGCATCGGGTCGGTGGATCCTATGGACTCCAGGTCCGCGGCAGGCTCGCCGGCAGCGTGGAGTTGCTCGAGGAGGCCCGCGAGGAGGCTCTCGGGGACACTTGTGCCTGCGTCGGATGTAGGCTCATCGGAGAGGCGAACCTCACCGATAAGATCGGCGAGGCAGCTGGCCGCCCAGGCGATCTCTGCACCGTGCAGTGCGTCGGCACAGACGCCATCCGACGTGCCGGGCTGGCTGTGCTCGCCGGGAAGGAACAGGGTTCCTGTCCAGAGCAGATCTCCGGACGACGGTGCACCTCGCCCCATGGTGGGCGCCAAATGTCGGGGGTTGGATGCGACATATGCCAAAGGATGGCTTATCATGGTGGGAGCGAGTAGAACGTCGCCGGTGCCTGGAAGCGGGATGAGGCGAAGACATGCACGCCGGCGGAACTTACCCAGCGTCAGGGCTCTCCTAGGAGATAACACCCCTACTGCTGCTCTGCGGGGTCTCCGCATGATCACTCAAGCAAGGTGACTACAATGGTGCTCCTAGAGCTATTTCGGGAGGCAGGAGAGGGCAAGGCTAGCTCTCTCCTCCCATGTTATCTGGTCTATCTCTATTCAGGTCCGAACCCTTTGCATGGGTGCCCCGGGGGGTTTATATAGGCCTACCCCCCGGGGGTACAATAGTAATACGGTTGGGCGCGGGTCCCAGCCGTCTGTCTCTCAGGCCACCGTCCTTCCTGCCGGCTTCTGGGGCCCGCCGGCTGGCGGGTCCCGCGGACAGGCTCGACGCTGTAGCGGCACTCCAGATGACGCAGGCTTGGTCATTGGGTCATGGTAACAGTGTCGCCGTCTATCGGGCGATCACTATCGTCATTCCCCATCTTATCTGGTTAATGGCTCGTGGGTCCCTGGGGAGGAGTCGGCCGACTCCAGGGAGGCCGACTCCCACAGGTCCGTCTTCGGGCGCCCAGGCCGCCTTCAGCCCTCCCACTGACAGGCGGCCCTGCCGCCCTCGGGTCGTACATGCTGGCGTCGTGGGCACAGTATTCTGCGCACTGTGGCTGAGGTCAGGGCAGGCATGGCAACAGTGTCGCGCCTCGCTGGAGATCTTCCAGTGATACGGCCTTCTGTAGCCATGCCGGCCCTTTGTGAGCAAGGAGGGGGGCACGGCCACGCCGTGACCGTACCCCGCGTCGTGCTTCGGGACGGGGGAGGAGTCATGGGCCGACTCTCCATAGTCGGCCTCTCTGGAGGTCGCCAGCTTGCAGTCGGCCTCTCCGGAGTCGTCGTCTCGGACTCGGCATACTTTGGAGTGGCTCCTGGGACTCGGCCCAAGGGGCGTGGCCTGCCCCGATGTCCTGAAATGTCTTGGGGTTCGGGTTAGCCTACCCGTGGCCCATTAATCCAACAAGTAGGATGGATACTCGATTACGGACTCAGACTCCAAGATGACAAAGGGATGGGAGGGTGGGAAAAGAAGACAACTGAGGATTGAACTTGGCAAAGATGAAGAGGCTTGAGTCAACTTGATGAGAAATGCACCGGATGCAAAGAGCTGAGGAACAACGATCGAAAAACCAACTGCGTGATCCTAAAGAAAGTTTGAAGGGAAGAGGAGTAATTCAAAACACTTATGTCAAGATTCCTTACCAGAGCGACGAAGGGGCAGAGGAGTAAAAAGAATTCCTACTCTCCGATATAACTAGTCTCCGAAAATAGTTTTCTTCTAGACTCGACAGCGGCCAAACTACACAATCAATCAAGGGGGCTCCTAGGGTCGGTCGAGGCTCTGATACCAACTTGTCACGCGCAATATGCGATACTATCCTAAAGAGACTCGAAGGTCCCACCAAGGATAGAACCGCATATTGAAACGCTTTTGCAAGGTGGATATCATTACATCAACATTACATAATAGACGGGGATACATACAAAAGGCATCCAATGCCACACGAATACAACATCACAATACATTAGAACACCATCCGACTACGGATGAAACACAAACAGAAACTCAAATGACATCCACCCTGCTAGCCTAGGCTGCCGACCTGGAACCTATCCCCTGATCAAAGAAGAAGCTGAAGAAGAACTCCAAAACAAGCAAACATCACTCTCACATCATGATCATCGCATAACCTGCACCTGCAACTGTTGTTGTAGTAATCTATGAGCCCCGAGGACTCAGCAATCCCATTACCATGGGTATCAAGACTAGCAAAGCTTAATGGGAAAGGAAGGGTTAAAGTGGTGAGGTTGCAGCAGCGACTAAGCATATATGGTGGCTAACATACGCAAATAAGAGCGAGAAGAGAAGCAAAGGAATGGTCGTGAAGCTAGCAATGATCAAGAAGTGATCCTTAACTCCTACTTACGTCAAACATAACCCAAAACCGTGTTCACTTCCCGGACTCCACCGAAAAGAGACCATCACGGCTACACACGTGGTTGATGCGTTTTAATTCGGATCTGGTGTCAAGTTATCTACAACCAGACATTAACTAATTCCCATCTGCCACATAACCGTGGGCACGGCTTTCGAAAGATTATACCCTGCAGGGTCCCAACTTAGCCCATGATAAGCTCTCGCGATCAACGAAGGATATTCCTTCTCCCAGGAAGACCCGATCAGACTCGGAATCCCGGTTACAAGACATTTCTACAATGGTAAAACAAGACCAGCAAAGCCCCCTGATGTGCCGACAATCCCGATAGGAGCTGCACATATCTCGTTCTTAGGGCAACACCGGATGAGACATCCTACGAGTAAAACCAGACCTCGAGTTTCCCCGAGGGGGCCCCGCAGTCTACTTGGTTAGGACCAACACTTAGACAAGCATTGGCCCAGGGGGGGGGGGCTAAAATAAAGATGACCCTCGGGTTAATTACTCCCAAGGGAAAAGTAGGTGGTGGTGAGGCAAATGGTAAAACCAAGGTTGGGCCTTGCTGGAGGAGTTTTATTCAAAGCGAACTGTCAAGGGGGTCCCATAAATCACCCAACTGCGTTAGGGACGCAAAATCCGGGAACATAATATCGATATGACGGAAACTAGGGCGGCAAGAGTGGAACAAAACACCAGGCATAAGGCCGAGTCTTCCAGCCTTTACCAAGTATATAGATGCATTAATAATATAAGAGATATTGTGATATCCCAACATAATCCTGTCCACCATGGAGCAAGCTTCAACTTCACCTACAACTAACCACGCTATAAGAGGAGCTGAGCAAAAGCGATAACATAGCCAAGCAATGGTTTGCTAGGAAGGGTGAAAAGGGTTAGAGGCTGACATGGCAAATTGGGAGGCTTGAAGAGCAATTGATAGGTAGCGCAGGAAAGCGATAGAACGAAGCAACTAGCATAGCAATGATAGTAGTGAGATCCAGGGTAGCGGTCATCTTGCCTGAAATCCCGCTAGGAAGAAGAACGAGTCCATGAAGAACATGAAGCCACGAAGACGAACCAAGCGTAGACGAAGGAATCCTCACGGTCGCAACGAAACATGAACTATCGAAAGAAGCACACAACATGGTAAACACACCACACGTAAACATGACAAGATGCACAACCAAGCATGATGCATGACAATACTACATGAAGCTTCTCATGCCAAGAGATAATGCATATAAGAGCAACACATCAAAGCAAGTTTAAATGAGGCCGGAAACAACATATAACAATTCCGGTAAGTCCTCATATGCAAGTTTCGAAATAGGTCCAGATCTGAATAAACCTTCTATTCAAGTTGTTAAACAGCAAGTTAAGATGCATCAAGATGATCTACACGAGATTCTAGTCAAGTTACATATAAAGTTCATTAGATTTGGAGCTACGGCCTAGAAGATATGAGCAAAACAAGTTAAACATGGCATTGATGCTAAATGCATTCAAACATCAAGCAAACACACTCAAAGCATGGATGCAACAAGGTAATATGAAGCTACATGCAATTCTAAGCAACTTTCATATAGAGCACACTCAAAACGGAACAACGGTTCCACACATACACTATACAAGTTTAAAGGACAAGCTGTCCAAAACAGCAACTAGGCATATTGCAAGCACCAAAACAACATGCTACAGTACCACAATATGAAAACAAAAGGCATGGACATGATGTACAGGTAAAGCATAACAAAACATGAACACTGAGCTATCTCCAGAAATCACTAGAACATGCTCAAAAACACATGGCAAGATTGCATATAATAACCATTTCAGACTTTGCAGAAATAACACCAGGTTGCAATGTTTAGAGCTATCAAGCAACAAGCTACAGGAACTTATCATGGCAAAAAAAGGCATGGCATGCTACTACTAAATGTATAGAACAACAGTCCTTTACTGACCATGATCCAAAAGGATCAGAAGATATGATGGCACCCATGTAAACATGGCAAGTTATATGATAGAATCAAACATGGTAGGAACAACGATAAGCATGTTGGTGAGCTTGTACCACTCACCACAGAGCAATACATGGCATGACAAGGTGACTAACAGTAAGAAGACATGTTTATGAAGCCAGGAATGGCAAGAGCAAGTTCATAGGGTACATGGATCACTAGCAAAACACATGGCAAATATGAACTTAATGTTAATAGGCTGACAACAATATTATTTAGCAATTTGAGAGCAAGATTACAACAAGCTACAACAGACTATAAATGCAACCAGGGGCATGGATGGATAGAGCATGACATGTGGAACAAAACATCCTTAGTGAACATCTCCAGATTATGCATAGAATGACTTGTAGCAGCAGGTTTACATAGCATCAAAATATAACAGAATCAGCCTAGCAAAACAGCAACAACAAGTACCCTACTTAACAAGCTTTATGCACTCAGTACAAGACTCACAAAAATACATGGATTTCACCTCTAGAAAGATGGCATGATGTAGTACAAAACACAAGTAGATATAAATTTCATAGGATGCACACATCAAAGGCCACAAAAATGACAAATCATCAAGTTATAACAGTTTCAGCAGATTAACATCATATAGCACTCTTGCAACGATGATTCAGGCATCAAGCTGGACTCAAACAAACATGGCACAATGGAATGAAATGTAGAGCATCTCACAACGAATATTTTGACATATTACACACACGAAATGGAGCAGTATGCAACAAGTTATGATGCAATGAACAGGGGACCAAAATGCAAATATTTTCGGGACTTAGGCAAAAAACGAAGTTTTGGATCTGGATCTGGGGGCTGCGGGCACGGATTTCGAGGCGGACGGAGTCTCGCCGGAGTTGGTGGGGACGGTGGCCGGAGCCGAGGGAGAGGCGCCTGCGGGAGGAGCCGGCCGGATCTGGCCAGACCTCGCCGGATCCGGCGCCGGCGAGGCGGTGACGGGGCCGGGCGGCACGGGGCGCACCGGCAAGCTCGGGCGACGCCGGTGGTCGGGCGGAAGAGCGGGGCGGCAGGGAGCGGCCACGCGCGGGACGCCGGCGGTGGGCGGAGGAGCGGGGCGGCAGGGCGCGGAGGAGCCCGGCGGCGACTCGGGGCGGCGCTCGGCGACGGGAGGCGCCGGGG
>NC_041383.1:631931729-631960132 GCF_002162155.2 Triticum dicoccoides
GACGCTGCGGCTGGCGGGCGCGGGATCGGGCCCGCGCGGGCCTCGGATGGGCTCCGCGGGCCGCGGCGGCGGTGGGACGACGGCGGGCCACGTGGCACTCTGGGATTCGTTGGGCGGCGGCGGCGGACGTGTCCGGTCATCACGTGTCCGGTGGCGGCGGAGGGCAATTTTTTTAGGGGTAGGGTGGATTTGATCCGGAATTTGGAAGGGGGAGGCACAATATAGGTAGAGGGAGCTAGGAGAGTCCAAATGAGGTGCGGTTTTCGGCCACGCGATCGTGATCGAACGACCGAGAGCATGGAGGGGAGTTTGCTGGGTTTGTGGGCTGATTTGAAGGGTTGTTGGGCTGCAGGAGAAAAGGGGGTTTCGGGCTACGCTGTTAACCGTTGGAGTATCAAACGACCTCCAAATGGCACGAAACTTGACAGGCGGTCTACCGGTGGTGTACCAAGACCGCTTGGCAAACCTAGGGCCATTCCAAGAAAGTTGAACACCCGCTCACAACAGGAGACAAAAGGGGGACGCCGGAGGGCATAGGAGTGCCGGATTGCAAAACGGATAACGGGGAAAATGCTCGGATGTATGAGACAAACACGTATGCAAAATGAGATGCACATGATGACATGATAAAATGCAACACACAAGAAAATGACATGGCAATAACGACGAATAACTGGCGGACACCTGGCGCATCGAATCCGGGGCATTACAAAGCCCCTCTCCTTCGGTCGCCTGCTCCTCTATCTCTCGCCCTTGTGCCACTGACCGCTGGGCCCCACTGCCCGATCGCCTGCCCGCGATCTAATTCCTCCCCACGCCAGAACCACCGCTGCCGTACCGCCGTACTCCTGATTCTCACGGGATACAATCTCCCCGATCTTTCCCCTCCTCCAAGGCGCCTCCCCTATAAGTACCCTGCCTCCTCGACCCGTCCCCCTCCTTTCCCCTCCCCGAAACCCTCTACCTCGCCCGCTATTCCTCGCCGGAACCCGACGCCACCGCCACGCCATTGCTCTTGCCCCGCTCGTCTCCGACCACCTCATCACCGTCCGAACCCACCACCGAACCCCCCTCGCTCGCCCGCACCTCCCCGTGCCCTCGCCCTCGCCCGAAACCCAACGGAGCACCACCAACGTCGACTACCCGACGCCATCTCCGCCTCGACCTCACCACCGTTCGACTCCGTCGTCTCCAAGGCCACTACCGACCACCGCCGAGCTCGCCATTGAGTGCCTCATCGTCTGGTGCTCTTCCCCGACGTCGACGACCACGGGAGCATCGCCACCGTCGACCACAGCCACCACTGCCATCGTCGGAGTTCCACCGCCTCCCGCTGTGAGCTCTCCTTCTCTCCTCCCTGTCTGATCTTAATCTAATGGTGTAGATTAGATCCCACGAACAGTTAGGTTTATTTTGTTAGATCGGGTTTTAGTCGCAGTTTTTCTTCTGTTTAGATCTAACCGGCCGATCGGTTTAGTTTATTTGATCGCCCGTACGTGTTTTACTTAGGAATCGGCCGAGCGCAGTTTAGCGTCGGATCACTCATCCTCTAGCCCAGTAGCAGGGCGACGCGTAGCACCTATCCGATCTGTTTTATTTTTAGTTTATTTTCGTTTCTGTTTTAAAAACAGAAAATGTTTCAATCTTAGATTGCTTGTATCTTTTAGCCTGCTTAATGTTTTTGAGTGATTCCAATTGCACTGTGTCACAAATTTTGTGAAGTTTCTGTTAGGTCAATTATATTTCATATTTGAGTAGTTTAAATTTGTGTTTTTATGAATTTTCTCAAATCACTAGATTTGAGCTATTTTGAGTTAGGAATATTATTTTTGACCGATTCTTTTTGCTACTGGTTACTTATTAGACTATCTATGAAGTAGTGCTTAGTTTGCATGTTAGTGAGTTAGTTAAATTAGTTTTTTATTGTAAACAATATTGTTTACTCTGTTTTTAGTACTATTTGTAGCTTAATTATTATTAATTAGGTTTAATTAGTTTCTTTTGCTAGTTTTCACGAGTGTGTCATATATTCTATTTTTTAACAGTAGGCAATTTCTAGGATTTATTAGACTTAGTATTATTGAGGTTCTAGGTGTTGTTTGTTGTATGACTAGTTGCTAGCAATAGAAATAATGTCATTTTATTGTCTTGTTAGAATTTTATTATAGGAAAAACACTTTATGTTACTTAGTGAATAATTATTTTACCTTGTGTTAAGTATTTTTGTTATAAGCTTTTTTACTTGTTGTTAAGTAGAGTTGTTGTGGTGTAGATTAGCCCTATAAGTTTATTTGAGTGATTTGGAATTTTATTTGGTTTTTACCTTCGATGCTATTTCGATTTTGTTGTTTTTTGGTTGTTATGATTGAGAGCTAGAATGATTGGTTATGTGAATACTATGCTTGCTTGTATAGATTTCATTGGAGAGTGACGACTAGTTTATCAAATTTCTGAGAGCGATAATATCTTCACCAACTGACCAGGCAAGTTCACTTTTGACCATGCTTTTCATACCTATGTTTTTATTGCATTTAGTGTCATCTTTGCAACAATCCTCCAGTAGTGTTATTGAATCTTGTAGTTGAGTAGAATGCATGAGGTAGGAACCCATCTCCCTGTTATCAAGCCCGGGACATTGTTTACTTTCAATGCTACACTATAGTAGATGGGGTTGGTATGAGAGATTCAGGAGTGGTGTGAATGAAGGACTCTACGTCAATGATGACAAATTCATGATGGCATCTGCAAGGACTGCATCTTCAAGGCCAAGACTTCAAGACTTGAGACAAGAATTCAATACACACTACTGGGTGAAGGACGGTTGACGGGCACCCTGGAGAAACCAGTGGATGGCCGAGATGCATGGAGAAGCGCCATGACATCTTGCGGAAAGCTTCACCCAGACTCAAAGAGACGGAAGAATACTTCATGCCCGGAAGCTTACCTATGCAACCGCAAGTCACTATGGGCTCTAGCTTGGTTGTCCTTAGTTGTGACTCTGGCTGGGACGGTGCTTGCAGATGTAGAACTACGGTAGGATTGGATGAGCACCGGATAGTAGTCAGGGGAACTCTTCGGAAGACCATGTTTCGGTCGTCTTGTTCTCAAACACCCTGAAGTGCGAGAACGTAAAAGAGGGATCGAATGTTGTGGGTAAACCTCTGTAGAGGGTTAAAACCTAATCGATTAGTCGTGTCCCCGGTTACGGACAATTTGAGAATCTGGACTTGGATCTATCTTGGAACTCTCAACACCGGACTGATAACTTAACTGTTGGCAACTTATGAACTGTGGTTTGGCAAGAAACCAAAGTTGTCATTTCTTAAAGTTTGGGGATGCGATGCTTATGTGAAAAAGCTTCAACGTGATAAGCTCGAACCCAAATCAGAGAAATGCGTCTTCATAGGATACCCAAAGGAAGCTTTTGGGTACACCTTTTATCATAGATCCAAAGGCCAGATATTCGTTTCTAAGAATGGATCCTTTCTAGAGAAGGAGTTTCTCTCAAAAGAACTGAGTGGGAGGAAAGTAGAACTTGATGAGGTAATTGTACCTTCTCCCGAATTGAAGTAGTTCATCACAGAAATCAGTTTGAGTGATTCCTACACCAATTAGTGAGGAAGCTAATGATGATGATCATGAAACTTAAAATCAAGGTACTACCGAACCTCATAGGTCAAGCAGAGTACGATCCGCACCAGAGTGGTACGGTAATCCTATTCTGGAAGTCATGTTTCTAGACCATGATGAACCTAAGTACTATGAGGAAGCGATGATGAGCCCAGATTCCGCGAAATGGCTTGAGGCCATGAAATCTGAGATAGGATCCAGGTATGAGGACAAAGTGTGGACTTTAGTGGACTTGCCCGATGATCGGCAAGCCATTAAAAATAAATGGATCTTCAAGAGGAAGATGGACGCTGATAGTAGTGTTACTATCTACAAAGCTGGACTTGTCGCAAAAGGTTTTCGACAAGTTCAAGGTGTTGACTACAATGAGATTTTCTCAACTGTAGTGATGCTTAAATCCGTTCGAATCATGTTAGCAGTTGCCATATTTTATGAAATCTGGCAGATGGATGTAAAAACTGCATTCCTGAATGGATTTTTGGAAGAAGAATTGTATATGATACAACCAGAAGGTTTTGTCAATCCAAAGGATGCTAGCAAAGTGTGCAAGCTCTAGCGATCCATTTATGGAATGGTGCAAGCCTCTCAGAGTTGGAATAAACGCTTTGATAGTGTGACCAAAGCATATGGTTTTATACAGACTTTTGGAAAAGCCTATATTTACAAGAAAGTGAGTGGGAGCTCTGTAGCATTTCTAATATTATATGTGGATGACATATTGTGGATTGGAAATGATATAGAATTTCTGGATAGCATAAAAGGATACTTGAATAAGAGTTTTTTAAAGAAAGACCTTGGTGAAGCTGCTTACATATTGGTCATCAAAATATATAAAGTAGATCAAGATGCTTAATTGGATTTTCTCAAAGCACATACCTTGTTAAGTTTTCGAAAAAGTTCAAAATGGATTAGTCAAAGAAGGAGTTCTTGCCTGTATTACAAGGTGTAAAGTTGAGTAAGACTTAAAGCTCGACCATGATAGAAGATAGAAAGAGAATGAAAGTTATTCCCTATGCCTTAGTCATAGGTTCTATAAAGTATGCTATGTTGCGTACCAAACCTATTGTGTACCTTGCCATGAGTTTGGCAAAGGGGTACAATAGTGATCTAGGAGTAGATCACTCAAGAGCGGTCAAAATTATCCTTAGTGAGAACTAAGGAAATGTTTCTTGGTTATGGGGGTGATAAAGAGTTCGTCGTAAAGAGTTACATCTTTGCAAGCTTTTACATCGATCCATATGACTCTAAGTCTCAATCTGGATACATATTGAAAGTGGGAGCAATTCGCTAGAGTAGCTCAATGCAGAGCTTTGTAGACATAGAATATTTTCAAAATGCAAATGGCTCTGAATGTGTCAGACCCATTGACTAAACTTCTCCCTCGAGCAAAACATGATCACACCTTAGTACTCTTGGGTGTCAATCACTTAACGATGTGAACTAGATTATTGACCCTAGTAAACCCTTTGGGTGTTGGTCACATGGGGATGTGAACTAGGGGTGTTAATCACATACTTATGTGAACTATTGGTGTTAAATCACATGGCGATGTGTACTAGATTATTGACTCTAGTGCAATTGGGAGACTAAAAGAAATATGTCCTAGAGGCAATAATAAAGTTATTATTTATTTCCTTATTTCATGATAAATGTTCACAAGGGCGTGGAATGTATCACAATGATGCAGGTGGAGATCACGACGCAACTTGGGGTTGAGACCCTTCCGGAACCTAGCCTGCTTCTTGGCGTCCATGGACACCACTTCCGTGTCATAGCGGGCGAGGTTCTCCAACTCTCTACTATAAGCATCAATAGCCAACTTACTCTAGGTGAAACTATAGAACCCTTCTCTCTTGCGATCGATGAGGGCCTGAGGGATGTGACACTCGCGAAAAGCCTCAGTGAAATCCCTCCAGGTAGGAATCTGGCTGGCTGGAAGCATAGCCTCATAGTTCTGCCACCAAAGACTAGCAGGATCTTCCAGGTGGTATGTGGCATAGGTGACCTTGTCATCTTTAGCTACCTTCACGGAACACAGCTTATGAGTGATGCTATGGAGCTAGTCATCTGCATCGAGTGGCTCGATGGAATGATGAAAGGTAGGTGGGTGCAAGCCAATGAAGTCATGGATAGTCGCAGACTCTTTGACCTGATGTGCGGTGTTCTCCTCGATACGTGCCAACAAGAGGTTAGACTCACGCTTATTCCTCTCCATCTCTAACATTAACTCTGCGAATGAAGGCTGGTCAGGAGGATCCTCATCCCTATCATCTTCGTGGTTCTGGCTACGAGCAACAGAACTTCGCTTAACTCATGACATCCTGAGAAACGAAACCAAGGACGGAATCAGCATCAACTATAGGACGTAGAATGTAGGACAAGGAAATTAGTATCTATCGAACTCCTAGGAAAATTCTGGTAGCATAACGGCAGTAAAATGCTCAAAATGAGACATCCTGCTAAAAATGGATTAGGACAATTGTAGGACCTTGAAGTATGTCTAGAGGGGGGTGATTAGACTACTTGACCAATTAAAAACTTCACCTTTTCCCACTTTTAGACTTTGGCAGATTTTAGCTATCTTTGCACAAGTCAAGCAATCTTCACACAATTCAAGCTAACATGCAAAGAGTATATGAGCAGCGGAAATTAAAGCATGCAACTTGCAAGAATGTAAAGGGAAGGGTTTGGAGGATTCAAACGCAATTGGAGACACAGATGTTTTTGTCATGGTTCCGATAGGTGGTGCTGTTGTACATCCACGTTGATGGAGACTTCAACCCACGAAGGGTAACAGTTGCGCGAGTCCATGGAGGGATCCACCCAAGAAGGATCCACGAAGAAGCAAGCTTGTCTATCCCACCATGGCCGTCGCCCACAAAGGACTTGCCTCACTAGCGGTAGATCTTCATGAAGTAGGCGATCTCCTTGCCCTTACAAACTCCTTGGTTCAACTCCACAATCTTGTCGGAGGCTCCCAAGTGACACCTAGACAATCCAAGAGACACCACTCTCCAAGAAGTAACAAATGGTGCGTTGATGATGAACTCCTTGCTCTTGTGCTTCAAATGATAGTCTCCCCAACACTCAACTCTCTCTCATAGGATTTGGATCTGGTGGAAAGAAGATTTGAGTGGAAAGCAACTTGGGGAAGGCTAGATATCAAGATTCATATGGTAGGAATGGAATATCTTGGCCTCAACACATGAGTAGGTAGTTCTCTCTAAGAAATGGTAAGTTGGAAGTGTAGGTTTGTTCGATGGCTCTCTCTACGAATGAAGATGAGGTGGAGGGGTATATATAGCCTCCACACAAAATCTAACCGTTACACACAATTTACCAATCTAAGTGGGACCGAATCAACAAACTCGATCGGACCGACTCAGTAAACCTGTTGACCGTTAGTGATTTCGGTGGGACCGACATGCAACTCGGTGGGACCGATATGGTTAGGGTTAGGGCATAACGTAATCTAGGTGAGACCAATTACACAAACTCAGTGAGACCGATTTTGGTAATTAGCTAACCAAAGAGTTGGTCAGGCAAACTTGGTGGGACCGATTCGCTCATTTCGGTGAGACCAAAATGTTACAAAAAGGAAACAGAGAGTTTACATTTCAATCTCGGTGGGACCGATCGCTCACTTCGGTTAGAACGAAACGTTATGAAGGGAAACAGAGAGATTACAATCCCATCTCGGTGAGACTGAGATCCCTATCGGTGAGACCGATTTGCCTAGGGTTTGTGGCATTGGCTATGACATCTGAACTCGGTGGCGCCGGATAGAAAGAATCGATGGGACCGATTTTGACTTTAGGTTTAGGTCATATGTGGATATGAGAAAGTAGTTGAGTGTTTTTGGAGCATATCACTAAGCACTTGAAGCAAGAGGCTCATTAAGCAACACCTCATCCCTCCTTGATAGTATTGGCTTTTCCTATAGACTCAATGTGATCTTGGATCACGAAAATATAAAAAATGTAGAGTCTTGAGCTTTTGAGCTTGAGCCAATCCTTTTCTCCTTAATATTTTGAGGGATCCACTTTCATCATCCATGCCATGCCATTCATTGAGCTTTCCTCAAATATTTGTCTTGGAATAGTATTAGCTCAATGAGCTATATGTTGATATGAATTACCAAAACAACCTAGGGATAGTTGCACTTTCAATCTCCCCCTTTTTGGTAATTGATGACAACATATAGATCAAAGCTTCGACAAATGATAATAAGATTGAAAAACATCGTCGCTTTGAGAAGTATGTGATAAGCAATAGCTCCCCCTAAATTTGTGCATAGTTTAAGATTTTCTTTGGACTGCAAATGCACAAGGAGTTATGCTCATGGGTTACTCTTCCATGTCACATACATCTTGGTGGAGTGCTCAAAATAATAAAGATTGAATACATGCACTCATCACCAAGCAAAGTGAATGATCATATATGGATAAATAATATAATATCATCTAACAAGCATAAGTGTAGCTTATGATCAAACACATAATCATCAATGTCTCACAGATAATAGCATATTATCTCAAGCAAGCAAAAGCAAACAAAGTTCAACCAAGAAGACAAGAGAGAACAAAAGCAAACTCTCTCTCTCGAAGCCTATGATCTATACATTTTTCTCCCCCTTTGGCAACAAGTTACCAAAAATTTCCTAGAAAATGCATAGCCTATATCGTCTCTCAGGCTTGGTCTTAAGTTGGTGGTGTAGAGATGGCTCCTTGGACGAAGACTTCAGTTGATGTGGATGGAGCTGAAGGAGTTGGTGCTGGAGCTGGTTGCACTGGAGCTGTAGCTGGTGCAGATGAAGTGGCTCTGGTGTCTGTCATTGGCTCTGCAGCTGATCTCTGAGCTCGAGGCACTCTAGCAAATGCATCAGTAGTTGTCCTGCCCTTTGTCTCGTGCATGTCATCCTGTAGCTGCTCCACAACTGACTGAATCTCAGTTACTTTGACATCTAAATCATAGAATTTTTGTTCCATGATTCTTTCCAGGCTCTCCTGGTTTTGAGTTAGGGTGGCCAACCCGTTCTCAATCCTGTGAGTTGATGCTATCAAGTAACCAAGTTGGTCCTACTTGCTCTTCAAAAAGTATTCAGATGCCTTCTCTAGAGTTGGCATCTTGGCAGCCTTCTCTTTCTTTGCTTTCTCCTTCTTCTCTTGAGCTTGCACTGATGATGGGTCATCCTCATTCATGACAACCTGATTGTCCTCAAAATCTGGATAGAGAACAAAGTGTACCTTATCCAACAAATATTTGCATGTGCCCATCTTTGAGTTGATCAGCTCCTGGATTTGTGGGGCATACCCACAACTTCTCTTTTGGTCTGCTGCTGTCCTCTTGATAGTCTCAACTATGAGGCTCATGACCTTGAATCTCTGTGGCACGTCAAAAATGTGAAGCATATTAATTGCATGCCCTCTGATCATGTTGTGGTCACCTGACTTGGGCAATAGAGTGTGCCTAAGAATCGAGTTGATTGTTGGCAGCCCTGACAGAAGAAAGTGGACAGACCAAAACTTGAAAGTTTGAAGGGCCTTGTTTGGGATCTCCTTGTACATATGGGACATGGAATTGTGATCCTTCTTCTTCTTGGAGTAGACATCCAAGTCATCTTCCTTCTCCTCTGGGGCATTAATCAGATTGGCCCATTCCTCAATAGTTGGTTGGTACCTTGTACCTTCAGACATCCAAACAATTCTGCCATCAGGATAAAAATGAGTTGTGGAGTAGAATTGCATAACTAGCTCATCATTCCAGTTTGTGAACTTCTGTCCAACAAACTCATCAACTCCACAAGCCTTAAAGCTGTCATATACTCCTGGGTAATGATCCTCATTTTCCTTAATGAATTTCCTGTCCACCCACCTCATGTCACAGACTATGGGCTTCTTATCCAACAACACAGTCTCATAGAAGTCCTGATGTTCCTTAGTGTGGAACCTGTAATCTACATCAGTTCTTCTCCTAATTGCGTATGGATCAGACAATCTCCACTGCCTAAGCCCTGCATCCTTCCTTAGCTTCATATTCTCAGCCACTGGATGAGCATCGTTGTGGTCTGGAATCTTGGGTTTGCGCTTCCTTAGGACTTGTCCTTCATCATCTTCCTCAACAGCAACTTCACGCACTGGGGACTTGTTCTTCTCAGCAGCTGGTATACTCCTGGTATTCCTCTTAGGTGCAAATTTGGTGTTGGAGGCAGCTTTGGGTGCTTCTTTGGGCTTTGATGTTGCAGCCCCTGACTTTATGGCATCACCCATCAGCTTCTGTGCTTTGGGTGCTGGTGCAGCAACCTCTTCTTCCTCCTCTTCCATCATGGAAGGTTGTCCAACAACTCTGGCCATGGTCTTTTTGACCCTTTCCTTTCTCTTCTTTCCTTCTGCAGCTGGCTCCTTGGGATCAGGTTTCTCTGGTTCTTGTGTTGATCCTCTGACCTTCAGCATAGGTGTCCTCTTGGCAGGGACCTTCCTATTCAGTCCAGGCTTTGTGGTCTTAGCTGAGCCATACTCCATTTTGAGCACTACTTTCTTGGAAGTAGCCTCATCTTCAACTGCCACATAGTCGTCATCCTCTGAGTCTGAGGTTCTCTTCCTTCTTTCTCTTGTGGCTGCTTTTGGCAAATTGCTAGGAGTACTTCTGCTGCCATCATCTGAGGAACTGGAGGGACTAGTGCCCTCACTCATGTGAATCTGCTCTTCTTCCCTGTTCTGGCTGTCACTTTGGTCTGACATGATGAGAACTCTGACTGCTGACCCTATGAATAGTTATGGATGAGATAGAATGGATGAGCATCACAAAATGCAAAGATTTTTGCAAAAGAATGATTCAAAAAACTTAGTTTTAGTTTTCCACAGAAAGCATTTCGGATCAACCGATTTTCAAAATCGGTGATACTGAAGCAGTTTTGGAACCTAAACTAGTGATCTCGATCAGACCGAGTCATAGTTCAGTGCCACCAAGACTACTAGGGTTTCATTGAGTCCTAAAATCGGTCACACCGATTAGCAATTCTCGGTCAGACCGAGAGTAACTAGTGCAATGGCGTTAGCCGAATCGGTGGGACCGAGTTTTTCAACTCGGTGGGTTCGAGATGGTTTCGGCGGAAACCTAACCCTAAATTTTCAAATCGCATCTATTCTACGGATTGTTTTGACTGGATAGATGTGTTTCAATCGTGGCAACAATCATAATGTACACAACATGCTGAGAATCATACGAGGATAGCACTGTGATCGAGTTCATACCCTTATCCGACGATGAACTCGCTACGGTGGCAACGACGAGGATGAAATTCATTGACGGTGGCGGAGACCAGCGACAGGAGGCGGCTGGCGACGAAGTCAACGATCCGGAGACCTAGAAGGCAGAGCAAGCTATGCGCGGGCGAGAGTTTGGGAGAAAGTTTTCCAAAAATTTACCCGTGTGTATATATAGCCTGACACTATCGATCTGACCGAGTTGAGCAACTCGGTGGCACCGAGATGCATAACTGTTGACAGTTACAGCAACTCAGTGAGAACAAAAAGTTCGAATCGATTGCACCGAGATTGAAAACCTAGATCGACTTAGTGATCTCGGTATGACCGAAATGGAAGAATCAGTCAGACCGAAACACACAAAGAAGTTTTGGAAGTTTAAGTCTATGACGAATCGGGGACTCCAAGTGCTCCTCACACAGAGTGGTTCAAATCTGACTTGATCAAATTTTGTGATGTAGCATGAATAGAGTTTGAGACAAAAAAGCATAGATAGCTAGACAAGGTTCTTAGGCATTCTTGTCCATCCACTTGGCAAAAGAAAAAATAAACCAATCAATCAAAGCAACAAGTGGATGTCCTTGAATGAGTTAAATATGCAACCAACATGCTCACACAATAAGATGGCAAATGAAATATGTGGCAAAGCACCCCCGCAAAAAAAAACCCCGCAAAAAAAGAAATATGTGGCAAAGCATGCACAACCAATTCTAGCATCTATCAAACAATTGGCGATGACTAGGTCATCTATATCTGAGTATATTGACTTAGGAGTCAAATGAGAACATTTGATCATAGGTCATCCTCATCGTTTAGGCTCAAGTGGGGTTACCACTTTTACATAATGCATTGATGTGTTCACATCATTAGCATTGCTTTGACTCAATTCTTAGAGTTAAGCTCCCCCTAGATGTGAGATCCCCCCTTAGAGGGATGAACTAACCTCGGGTTTTGTCGATGATGACTTCATGTAGGTGTTGAAGATGTGGATGCTTAATGTTGATGTAGATCATTTGGTGCAATCCTTTGGAGTGAGTTGCACTTTCAATACCTACATGGGTTAGTCCCACAAGGAACAAACAAGAATATCCATAGACATAGAGTGATGCACACACAAGATGATGTCCATGAAAACATTAGGTTACCTTGTCCCTTTCCTTACCAACATGAGGGTTTGTGACTCCTTGAACTAGTGCAAGATATGGAAGTTGATTGCACTTGTCCTTGCCATAATGATATGAGTGAAGAATGTTGGCGGAGTCACCCTCAAGAACTCTCTAGTTCTTCTTCCTTGGGATCCACATCATCTTGATGGGAATCCTTGGAGTTGTAGTTCTACTTGATGAAGTAGAACTTGACATAGTCTTGGGAACCCACTTGACCAAGGCCTTAGGTGCTTCTTCAAGTGCATCAATCTCCTCTTGAAGCTTGTCCTTGCCTTTGTTCTTGTGGTCTTGAGGTGGAAGATCATCTTGTGCTTGTGTTCCCTTGAAGGAAGTAGGATCATACTTCTCTTGTTGAGGAACAAACTTCGTCTTGGGGTATTGATCTTCTTCCCACTCAACTCCATTGGCATTGAACTTTCGTTCAAAACCAACACCTTGATTCTTCTGGTGCCTTCCTTGCTTGCGTACAATTTCCTCGAATTGCTTACTCCTGGCAAGGCTCTTGTAAACACCTTTCTCCATAATTCCCTTAGGGCATTTAGCCATGAAGCATCTTCCAATTCCTTCATTTGGTGAATCAAATATGTCGCAGGAGTTGGTCGACACAAGTGCTAGACCGGCAACACCTTCATCTTGAGTATGTTCGGAGTCGGAGTGATAGCTTCTCTCGGAGTGATGTTCAGAGTTGGAGTCGGATACCCATTCACCAACATGAGCTTGACGTATTCGTTTTGTGTAGCTCTTTGATGACTTGTCCTTCCTTTCCGAATCCTTGCTTCTTCGGGATGTTCTTCATTCATAACGATCATCTCTACTCCTTCTCTCTCTTGGTGGTGATTCTTCTCTTCTACTTATTCTCTTGGGAGAATCTTCTCTTCTCTTGTAGGGTTCCGTACACTCATTGGAATAGTGTCCGGGTCTCCCACAATTGTAGCAATTGCGCTCTCGACTAGAAGATCTTTTGTCATTGTAGGACCTTGACTTAGAGCTTCTTTCTTTGCTTCTACTCTTGTAGAATTTGTTAAATTCTTCACCATTAAGCTCATTTCTTCATTGAAGGTTTGTTTATCACTTGATGATGTAGGAGCTTCACATGAGGCTTTGTAAGCACCACTTGACTTGTTGTGAAGTTCCTCTTTATCCTTGAGTGACATCTCATGAGCAACGATTCTACCAATGACTTCCGTTGGCTTGAGATTCTTGTAATTGGGCATCATTTGAATCAATGTGCACATGGTATCATACTTTCCATCCAATGCTCTTAGGATCTTCTTGATGATGAATCTATCGGTCATCTCTTCACTTCCTAAGCCAGCAATCTCATTTGTGATAAGAGCAAGCCTAGAGTATATTTCAGTGACACCTTCACCATCCTTCATTTTGAACTTGTCAAGCTGACTTTGGAGCACATCCAACTTGGATTCCTTGACGGAGTCGGTACCTTCATGCATATCAATCAAAGTATCCCAAATTTCCTTTGCATTCTCAAGACGCTGATTTTGTTGAATTCTTCGGGGCACAATCCATTGAAGAGGATATCACAAGCTTGAGCGTTGTATTGCAGCATCTTCAATTCATCCATGCTAGCTGCACGGTTTGGTTCCCTCCCATCAAAGAATTCACCTTGCAAGCCAATACACACAATAGCCCAAACGGCGGGGTTATGTCCGAGAATATGCATTTTCATCTTATGCTTCCAACTAGCAAAATTACTGCCATCAAAGTAAGGACTTCTACGGTGATAATTTTCCTCGCTAGACGCCATACTCTCCTAGGTTGTGCAACCAAGGCTATGACCACCAAAAGCTATGGAAGTCAAAGCAAATGGAGACCAA
Source organism: Triticum dicoccoides (assembly GCF_002162155.2). Taxonomy (NCBI): domain Eukaryota; kingdom Viridiplantae; phylum Streptophyta; class Magnoliopsida; order Poales; family Poaceae; genus Triticum; species Triticum dicoccoides. Next base: position 631,945,626 of record NC_041383.1, read on the forward strand.
AGCTCTAATACCACTTGTAGGACCTTGAAGTATGTCTAGAGGGGGGTGATTAGACTACTTGACCAATTAAAAACTTAGCCTTTTCCCAATTTTAGACTTTGGCAGATTTTAGCTATCTTTGCACAAGTCAAGCAATCTTCACACAATTCAAGAAAGCATACAAAGAGTATATGAGCAGCGGAAATTAAAGCATGCAACTTGCAAGAATGTAAAGGGAAGGGTTTGGAGGATTCAAACGCAATTGGAGACACGGATGTTTTTGTCGTGGTTCCGATAGGTGGTGCTATCGTACATCCACGTTGATGGAGACTTCAACCCACGAAGGGTAACGGTTGCGCGAGTCCACGGAGGGCTCCACCCAAGAAGGGTCCATGAAGAAGCAACCTTGTCTATCCCACCATGGCTATCGCCCACGAAGGACTTGCCTCACAAGCGATAGATCTTCACGAAGTAGGAGATCTCCTTGCCATTACAAACTCCTTGGTTCAACTCCACAATCTTGTCGGAGGCTCCCAAGTGACACCTAGACAATCTAGGAGACACCACTCTCCGACAAGTAACAAATGGTGCGTTGATGATGAACTCCTTGCTCTTGTGCTTCAAATGATAGTGTCCCCAACACTCAACTCTCTCTCATAGGATTTGGATATGGTGGAAAGAACATTTGAGTGGAAAGCAACTTGTGGAAGGCTAGAGATCAAGATTCATATGGTAGGAATGGAATATCTTGGCCTCAACACATGAGTAGGTAGTTCTCTCTAAGAAATGGTAAGACGAAAGTGTAGGTTTGTTCTGATGGCTCTCTCTACGAATGAAGAGGAGGTGGAGGGGTATATATAGCCTCCACACAAAATCTAACCGTTACACAGAATTTACCAATCTCGGTGGGACCGAATCAACAAACTCGGTCGGACCGATTAAGTAAACCTAGTGACCGTTAGTGATTTCGGTGGGACCGACATGCAACTCGGTGGGACCGATATGGTTAGGGTTAGGGCATAACGTGATCTCGGTGAGACCGATTACACAAACTCGGTGAGACCGATTTTGGTAATTAGCTAACCAGAGAGTTGGTCAGGCAAACTCGGTGTGACTGATTCGCTCATTTTGGTGACACCGAAATGTTACAAAAAGGAAACAGAGAGTTTACATTGCAATCTTGGTGGGACCGATCGCTCACTTCAGTTAGACCGAAATGTTACGAAGCGAAACATAGAGATTACAATCCCATCTCGGTGAGACCGAGATCCCTATCGGTGAGACCGATTTGCCTAGGGTTTGTGTCAGTGGCTATGACATCTGAACTCGATGGCGCCGGATAGAAAGAATCGGTGGGACCGATTGTGACTTTAGGTTTAGGTCATATGTGGATATGAGAAAGTAGTTGAGGGTTTTTGGAGCATATCACTAAGCACTTGAAGCAAGAGGCTCATTAAGCAACACCTCATCCCTCCTTGATAGTATTGGCTTTTCCTATAGACTCAATGTGATCTTGGATCACTAAAATATAAAATGGAGAGTCTTGAGCTTTTGAGCTTGAGCCAATCCTTTTGTCCTTAATAATTTGAGGGATCCACTTTCAACATCCATGCCATGCCATTCATTGAGCTTTCCTGAAATATTTATCTTGGAATAGTATTAGCTCAATGAGCTATATGTTGATATGAATTACCAAAACCACCTAGGGATAGTTTCACTTTCAACAACAACTCAACATCACCACTCAAGGTTCTGAGATAGCACTAAACAGACTACACCAAAAGTACTCGAAAACTGGGATATGAATCTGATCAACCAATCCTATGGGACTATGGAGTAGTAACACGTGATCCTGATAGATGAAAGAGAAAGCCTAGTTCCTGAACCCTGTAGGAAAGATAGGAGGACTCAGATCAGAAGGCCATGAGGTATAAGGAGTAAAAAGAGACTTATGTTCCCTTCCACAATCAATTCCCTTATATAACTAAAGAATTTCTAGACTCAACTTCGACCAGTTTGGCTTAGTAATCCTACAGGCAGTCAGGCTCTGATACCAAAGCTGTCGGGACCCCGATCCTAAGTCACACCGATCTGGCATGTAACACATCATTTCACTTTGCGGCCTCACGCACGGTATTCCCATGGGTGCCACCTTACCTGGCCAAGGACCGTTTGCGCCTTTTGGCTCACGTATATGATTGTGTCGCTAGAATCCATATGACAAAGAACCCAGGACGACATGACTAGTCGTAAACCCAAGGTGGCACAAACTTACAGGAATAGGCATACACGACCCAGCAACGAACATGTCGATCATCAACGTATGAACCCAAGTCATAGCAAGCTACAAGGACTTAAAGGAACAACGCGTGACATTTCCCCAAAGGGGCACACACAGGAACAAAGTATAACACATGCCGGCCAGCCTAAGTGTTCCGGAGCAATAGCAAACTACCGTGGCTCTGTGAAAGCACTCAGAGACATTTTCCCATAATAGAGGCTACCAAGAATAAACAACTATGTTGTCGGATCCCACACATAGCAATACACTTTACACATACGCATAGCATTTATTACAAACAGGGGTCACATGACCCATCATTCAGAGAATACAAGCAACAGGCGGACGCATAACATGTCTGAGTACAGACAACTACAAATGAAAAAGGCTGATGAGCCTGACTATCTACAACATCCAATCAAGATCGTAGCTGAGGTACAAGCTACTTGTTGAAGTCCACGTGGAAACTAGTGAGACCGAAGTCTCCTCTGCAAAAACATAAATTAAGCAATGTGAGTACAAAGGTACTCAACAAGAGTTACATCAGATCCTATCATACATGCATTTGTATCAAGAAGGCAATGTGGGGTTTAGTTGCAGCAAGCCAGCTTTGACTCAATGGCTATCCTGTTGTCGGTGTCAAAACCGGTGGATCTCGGGTAGGGGGTCCCGAAATGTGCGTCTAAGGCTAATGGTAACAGGAGGAGGGGGACACGATGTTTACCCAGGTTCGGGCCCTCTCTATGGAGGTAATACCCTACTTCCTGCTTGATTGATCTTGATGATATGAGTATTACAAGAGTTGATCTAACACGAGATCGTAGAGGCTAACCCTAGAAGCTAGCCTATGATTATGATTGTTGTTTTCCTACGGACTAAACCCTCTTGTTTATATAGACATCGGAAGGGGATAGGGTTACATACAGTCGGTTATGGAGAAAGGAATCTTCATATCCGAATCGCCAAGCTTGTCTTCCATGCAAAGGAGAGTCCCATCCAGACACGAGACGAAGTCTTCTATCTTGTATCTTCATAGCCCAACAGTCCGCCAATGTATATAGTCCGGCTGTCTGAGGACCCCTTAATCCAGGACTCCCTCAGTAGCCCCTGAACCAGGCTTCAATGTCGATGAGTCCGGCGCGCAGATTGTCTTCGGCATTGCAAGGCGAGTTCCTTATCCGAATACTCCAAAGTAGATTTTGAACACAAGAATCGTGTCCGGCCCTGTAAAACAAATTCCATACACCACCGTAGAGAGTATAATATTCCACGAGTCTGATCTGCTGACAACTTTATTATAGCATGACATCATGCCACAACCCAGTCTTTATTTGTACCGTTTTAACCTGCCCTCTCGTATTTCGATGTGTGGCTTTATTAGCACGTCTTGTCAAAGCAGAGATCGTGTCCCATTATCACGGGATTCTCATCAATACGGGTATGGGTAACCAAGCTGGGCCATTAGCACGACGCTTGGGGAATAAGCAAGTTTTAGGGCGAGTGGGGAGGCGCATGATTTCTGCTGCCTTTATAAAGGGATAAGGATTCCCCTCTTTCACCCACGCCTTCTCCTTCCTCTACTCATTCACTCTCGAGCTCTAGCGCCCAAGCTTTCGCCTTCTCTGCCCAAAAAAGCATTCCGAACATATCCGGATCCGGAGCAGGAGGCAAGTGGATGGCCTCCTCCCTCAAGGAGAAGGACATAAAGAAGCTCCGGGAGGCCGGATACTTAGCCAAGAAAGTCAACTATCAGCTTCCAGCCGAGGGACAAATTGTCCCTACCCCAGAACCCCAAGAAAGGGTAGTGTTCATTTCTCACTTTGTCCGCAGGCTGGGATTTCCCCTCCACCCATTTTTCACGGACTGATGCACTATTACGGGCTGGACTTCCATGATCTGGCCCCCAACTCCATCCTCAACATATCAACATTTATCATCGTGTGTGAGGCCTTTCTTCGCATCCCACCCATTTTGGTTTATGGCTGAAGACTTTCAGTCTAAAGCCGAAGGTGGTGAGCGGTCAGCAAGCGGAGTGCGGAGGTGCTATGGTGGGCAAGATGCCTAATGTTACCTGGCCCGCAGACTCCTTTGTGGCGACGGTAAAGGGATGGCAGTCGGGTGGTTCTGCATCACTGTGCCACGTCACACCAACTGGGCGGCGGCCCCTGAATTCCGATATGGAGTCCCAATGCGGCTCACCTCCTGGCAAGAGAAGGGCCTGACTTGGGGCTCTTCGGACGAGGTGTCCGGGCTCCAGACGTGCATCCAAAACATGATAAACAAGAGAATCAAGCTTGTCAACGTGTTACAAGCTTGTTCGATCCGGCGCAGCACCAGACGCTGCTAGAGCTCTTCGGCACAATGCAAGAAGATATCTGGAAAGCCCTTTTCAAGGTCGGAGAGACACCACCGCCCACGACCGAGGATCGTGGGCTTATCTCAAAACGCCAGGCTAATCCGGTAAGTTTTCATATATTTTTCAAGTTATACCTTTTACAGGCATATTTGAGGCGGGAGTCTCAGCTTCCCGCTTGATTAATTCAGGCCTGGATAGAGATAGCGGAGCGGATTGACTGTCCGGCTCCACTGCCCGAAGGCCCAGAAATCCCACTTCCAACGAAGATGCTTTTTTCGGCACCTTATGAGGTGCCGGAGAAGAAGGCCAAAAAGAAGTCCCAGGAGACCAGAGATGGTCTCCGTCGCAAGGGCACTTCAGACATAGTGTTTGAAGACACCGAGGATCGCTCCTCTACCGCCGAAGACGACATGGAGGAGGAGGAGGAGGTTGAAAAAATTCGTCCCCCTCCCCTGTAGGGGGGAGAAAAAAGAGGGTGGCCTCCACTCATTCAGAGGCCAGGACGTCCAAGAGGGGGAAAACTTCTCCGAACAGCCCCAGGACGGCTACCGACAGTAGCCCGGAATGGGAACCCAGGGTCAAGCCCCTGGCTAAATCGTAAGTATCCGAACACAATAATGTATTCGGCCTTTCCATTGTATTGTCTTTAACATAGTGGGTCATGCACTTGCAGTCCGGCTCGACTCAACGTCGAGCTATCCTCCTCTTCGGAGGGATCGTTGGACCCGTCGGTGATGGACAGCGGGTCCCTTCCAACGACCTCCTCCCCCAAGGCCGTGGTCAACACCGAGGTGTTGTCTCTAAGGATCCCGGGCTAGGGAGATGCTCAAGAGGCCGTCCCAGTGGTGCCGGGGGGTGGAACCTCGCCCACCGAACATATGGGGGAGCAAGTCCCAACAGAGACTGACGGTGGGAGCTACTTTCAATCTGCCCCCCACCCGTATACCATTTTGGAGATCCATGTGGCTCCAGAATCAGGCAAGCAACCCTTGAAGGAAGGAGCCGCACCTGTTCCACCAGCGGCCTCCGTCCATCCAGAGGTGTCGGACAATTTGCTGGAAGCGCTGCGACGTGCTTCCATTGTGGAAGAACACTGCACCCTGATGGGTGTGGTGATTCAGAGGATTCAGTCCGCAAAAATCGGACTGACCGAAGCATGTACGAGCCTTCTAACAAGCATCAAGGTAAGTCACGCGATTTTAAAAGGAATGTTAGAGTGTAGGTAGTATCCCCTAATGCTCTGTCTGGTGTACGGAAAGAAAAACCGAACAGAGGATCAAATGAATTTCGCATGAGACTAATTTAAAATGTATATGTGAACAAACAAGCATCTCTGCTAGCTGCATCCGCTCATACTATGGAAATCTCCAGACTGAAGAAGAATCTAGAGAGGGCCGAGGGAGAGCTCGACCACGTAAAGGAGCAGCTAAAAGAAAACGAAGGTATGCATTGATTTGTATCAAAATTCAGATATGGTGAATGTTTTGTTCTGACTTAAAGTGTCATTTATATTTATTAGCGGCTGTGACCGAAGTAACGGCCCTCAAAAAGGCGCTGTCTGAGGCCGAAGACAAGGCGTCCAAGGAGCGGGCCGCAGGCAAAAAGCATGAAGCCCGAGTCAAGGAGGTCCAGCAGGAGCTCCAGGACACAGTCAAAAGATGCAAGTACTTAGAGCATGATTTTAAGGAGCAAGATTCCGAACTTTTGAAGGCCCGCCAGAGTGCACAAGATGCCCGAGCCGAAGCCAAAGGCGCCCTCCAGGAAATCCAGGCGGCCAAGAAGATCGCGGCGGGTAAGGCTTTGATATTGCAGAGCAAATATGTGAGGGAAAGGTTCCTTTTACTGACCCGGATTTGGAGCTGTCCAGGGGCGTTTGCGGTTCTGCCGTGCAGCTTTTTAGATGCTGCAGAATTCTATCAAGCCGAAGAGGGAAGCTCTACAGAGAAGCTGTTCTGGTTGCAATACCTTGTGTCTGAACCTCCGGTGCCTTTTAGTGACCAGCTGAAGCAACTGGTCGAGCTGCATAGGATGGCCGAACTAGCCATGAAGGATTTGATAATCTGGCTATGGCCTGCCGAAGCTATTCCTAGCAGCCACTTCGAACTCGTGAAGTGGCTAGTCAGTGCCTGTCGTCGGCTTGATGCAATTGAACGGTCTGTCTGCATTGAAGGTGCACGAATGGCCTTCGCCCGCGTCAAGACGCACTGGGCGAAGATGGACACCACGAAATTGATGACCGAAGGACTACCCGAAGGCAAGGAGCACCGCAGGCCCGAGTTGTATTATGATAGTGTCATGGCGGGGTCCCGCCTTGTGGCAGAGAAATGTGTTAAGGATATCATATTCCCATGATGCACTCATGTTTTACCCTGTCCTGGAATATAAGATAGTTTAGTTATGTACTGTAAAGTTTGTTTGAAACTACACCTCCTGTGCAGCTGTTTTAATAAATCTAAGAAATGCCAGTCATCGGCTTCTGCCCCCTCGTATGTAGTACGGGGGTGTTCGGGATGAATCTAAACACTCTTTATCCAAGGTTTTGGTCCTTTAAGGAGGTGTTTAGTACAACGAACCAGGCAATCGGCCTATTCGGGTTTATCATTCTCACTTAGACATAGGAGTTTGACGAGACAAACTTAGGCGTAGCCCCTGGTGTTCGGAAGACCAAACTTGGGGTGCTATATATGCTTAATCAGATAAAAACTGATTCATCTCATAATGCGGGAAAAATCGCTAAAGATTTGGAACCTCTCGAACAGCTGACCAGATCTCGCCGCATCATGACATACAGTTTTCGACTTTCTCTACAGAGGTGCTCATCTGGAATAACCAGGACACAATCGTAGTAGTTCACCCTTTAATACCCTAGCCGATCTAGCGGATCGTAGGGTAGCAAGCATAGGAGCCGGGCAACCCAACTATTGACCCAAGACATGATTCGGAGCCGATGCATACAATTCGGGGTGCCAAACTACCGTAAAAGTGTTCGGCCTTTCTTGCCATATTATGGGGCGTAATGAAGCCCCTGGCGAATTAAGCCGTACCAGAGTGTACGGGTGCAAATGATAATGATATATATAAAGAAAAGGGAAAAATTAAGTAATAAGCTGATGCTGCAAATATGGAGCCGCGAATTATTTTCCATTGTAATTTGATTAGTATGCCAAGGCTATTTAACATGCCATGACCAAGGGTGGGTTGCGTGCAGGTTTTAAGATAGGTATAACGATTGTTAGCAGAGACCACTTGTGACTTCCCTTGCACGTTTGAGCCTTTTGCCTTCTTGGTGTAGCCGTCCCTTGATAGCTCCAATGATCAGGTTGTCCGGAAATGCGGCCAGAAGAAAGAAACCTGAAAATAAAATGGAATAGTGAAATTATGCGGGTCCAAGAGTGGTTGAGCCGTATTGTGAACCCTAGTCTAGCTGTTACTCTGTCTATGTCCATGGTATTTTGAGTGCGTAATTATGTACGCGCGACACGAGTATCGTCGCTTGATTGAGGATGGGACGGCGGCCGAATTGCTAGCTGAGCTCTAGACAGGTAGGACAGTCCTGCTGCAGAGTAGTTCGGACTCGCTTGACGGTGTCCGGGGGCTTTACTACTGAATTGAGGTTCTGCCTAAGAAGGCTACTCTGTACTTCTGCAGCAAGGGACACGGTGTGTTCCTCAGTATGCAGGGAGCGTTCCGTATTTCCGTTGACCGTTATGACACCGCGTGGTCCGGGCATCTTGAGCTTGAGGTAGGCGTAGTGCGGCACCGCATTGAATCTAGCGAATGCGGTTCGTCTGAGCAGTGCGTGATAGACACTACGGAAAGGGACGATATCGAAGATCAATTATTCGCTTCGGAAATTATACGGGGATCCGAAGACCACTTCTAGTGTGATTGAGCCCATGCAGCAGGCCTCCACACCTGGTATGACACCTTTAAAGGTGATTTTTGTGGGTTTGATCCTTGAGGGATCGATACCCATTTTGTGCACTGTATCCTGATAGAGCAGGTTCAGGCTGCTTCCACCGTCCATAAGGACTCGTGTTAGGTGGAATCCATCAATGATAGGGTCGAGCACCAGTGCGGCTGAACCACCATGACGGATGTTGGTCGGATGGTCCCTTCGATCAAAAGTGATCAAACAAGAGGACCATGGGTTGTATTTTGGGGCGACTGGCTCCATCGCATAGACGTCCCTTAGCGCGCGCTTCTGCTCCCTTCTAGGGATAAGGGTAGCATATATCATTCAATGTTTTGACTTGAGGAGGAAACTTCTTCTATCCCCCTATGTTCGGTAGCCTGGGCTCCTCGTCGTCATCGCTTTGCGACCCTTTTTCCTTGTTTTCGGCATTTAACTTGCCAGCCTGTTTAAAGACCCACCATTCTCTATTGGTATGATTGGCTAGTTTATCAGGGGTGCGGTGGATTTGACATGGACGATCGAGTATGCGGTCGAAACTGGACGGGCCCGGATTGTTTCTCTTAAATGCCTTCTTCCGTTGACCGAACTTGGAGCCACTGAATCCGGCGTTGACGGTCGTGTCTTCGGCATTGTCTCCATTACTTTGACGCTTGTGTCTGTTGTGTCGGGGCTTGTCGTTGCTATCTCTGGCTTCAGAAGTGCTAGGTTTACTTGAGGTACTGTTGCTACGGGCTAGCTAGCTATCCTCGCCCGCACAAAAGCGGGTCATAAGCGTCGTAAGGGCTGCCATGGACTTCGGTTTCTCTTGTCGAAGGTGTCGGGCAAGCCATTCGTCACGGATGTTATGCTTAAAGTCCACAAGGGCTTCGGCTTCCATACAGTCGACGATCTGGTTCTTTTTAGTTAAGAACGGAATCCAGAATTTCCTGGCTGACTCTCCATGTTGTTGGGTTATATGACTTAAGTCATCGGCATCCGGAGGTCGGACATAGGTACCTTGGAAGTTGTCAAGGAATGCGTCTTCCAGGTTCTCCCAACTACCAATAGAGTTTTTGGGCAGACTCTTCAACCAGTACCTAGCTGGTCCTTTGAGTTCTAGTGGGAGATATTTCATGGCATGGAGACCATCACCGCGGGCCATATGTATGTGGAGAAGGAAGTCCTCAATCCATACCGCGAGATGTGTTGTCCAATCATATGATTCAATGTTTACGGGTTTAAAACCTTCTGGGAATTCATGTTCCATTACTTCATCAATGAAGCATAGGGGGTGTGCAGCACCTCTATGCTGGGCTACATCGCGATGCAGCTCAGAGGAAGCTGGTCTGCGGTATTTTGCCTGGACGGGTTTGTACTTGATATATCCGGCGTGGTGGCCGTCGTCGCGTATTGGAGCGCACCCCCGCAATCCATAGATCGATATGGTCTAGCCTGCTCTGTTCTCCAAGTCGTATAGTAGGTCATGTGTGTATCCCCGAGCTGTTGTGTTTCTATTTGCTTGGCAAGGTAGTGCGGGCTGGTGTTCGATCTGAGTTTCCGTTTTATCTCGGCCACGCGGCGGTCGGTCAGCTGGTAGTGCTGGCTCCAGTGCCTCGTCATCGAATTGAGGTAACAATTTGTGCTTCAGGTATATTTTGGTTGGGTGTTCGAGTCCATATTCCTCGGCTGCTAGGACCTCAGTCCATTTATCAGTGAGCAGATCTTGATCAGCTTGAAGCTGATGCTGCTTTTTCTTCAGGCTCTTTGTAGTGGCTATAAGCTGGCGCTTAAAGAACTCCTGCTCAACGGGATCCTCAGGCACGATAAATTCTTCGTCGTCGAGGCTCGCCTCATCCTTGGAGAGAGGCATGTAATTATCGTCCGCCGAGTCTTCATTCCTAGCCTATTCATCAGGGCTGGATCGCCCGTCTTCACGTTCGGCCTGTTCGAAACTTGGCTAGGCAGGGTCGTCGTTGTCTTCGGCATCATCCGGAGTGCTATTTTTGCTTGTGCCGGTATAGCTATTTTTACCATGGCGAGGTTTAGAGCGGCGCCGCTGACGTCAACGCTTTGGCTGCTTCTCAGTAGGCTTATCCTCAACTAGATCCTTTTTGTCCTCGCCATTGTTTTCTTTAGGTGTGTCCACCCTGTATATGTCACATGAGGAGGTGGCTGTCCAGCGCCCTATGGGCGGTGGTTCCTGTTCTTCTCCCGCATCATCGTCCATACCGTCAATGTCTTCGGAGTCGAAATCAAGCATGTTGGTCAAGTCGTCGACAGTGGCTATGAAGTGGCTGGTGGGTGGGTAATGAGGCTCTTCATCATCTGCTTCCCACTCAAGCCGAACATAGTTCGGCCAAGAATCTCCTGCCAAGGAGAGGGATTTCAATGAGTTTAACACATCACCCAAGGGTGAGTGTTGGAAGATGTGCGCGGAGCTGAACTCCAAGATCAGCACCCAGTCAGATTCGATGGGCGCGGATACACGCGGTTCGGAGCCTATGGCCGGAAATGAGGCCGAGGCTCCGATGACATAGGCCTTGTTGGAGGTCAAGTCTGTGTTCGGCTCTAGCGCCATTGAGTCTGCAACTTCTCTGATGGGGTCCAGTCTCCTGTCCTCAGATGGCGCGGTCTGCTCTGGATGTAGGGCCAGGATAGTTACAGTCGCTATCTCCTGAGCATGGTCCGATGATAGATTTAGGTCACGTTCATGGTGGCTACATGGTGCGGCTGTCATGGGTTCGAATCCATCGAAGACCAAGTCTTCGCGGATATCAGTCGCATAGTTCAAGCTTCCAAACCTGACCTGATGGCCAAGGGCGTAGCTGTCGATCTGCTCCATATGGCCAAATGAGTTGGCCCGCAGTGCGAAGCCGCCGAATACGAAGATCTGTCCAGGGAGAAAGATCTCACCCTAGACCGTGTTGTTGTAGATGATTGAAGGATCCATCGAGCCTTATGATGACAACGCAGTGGAACTCTCAATGAAAGCACCAATATCAGTGTCAAAACCGGCGGATCTCAGGTAGGGGGTCCCGAACTGTGCGTCTAAAGCTAATGGTAATAGGAGGTGGGGGACACGATGTTTACCCAGGTTCAGGCCCTCTCTATGGAGGTAATACCCTACTTCCTGCTTGATTGATCTTGATGATATGGGTATTACAAGAGTTGATGTACCACGAGATCGTAGAGGCTAACCCTAGAAGCTAGCCTATGATTATGATTGTTGTTTTCCTACGGACTAAACCCTGCGGCTTATATAGACACTGGAAGTGGCTAGGGTTACACAGAGTCGGCAAGCTTGCCTTCCACGCAAAGGAGAGTCCCATCCGAACACGGGACGAAGTCTTCTATCTTGTATCTTCATAGCCCAACAGTCCGGCCAATGTATATAGTCCGGCTATCCGAGGACCCCTTAATCCAGGACTCCCTCACTTGTTCTACGACTATGAGTAACTTCTTTGAGGTGAGACAGTGCACACAAGTCCACTAATCACCACACAATACACTACTATGGATTCATCCCCGTCTCCCTACGAGAAGGCCATCCATAGCACTCGCACTTGTCCTGAGCATTTTAAAGTATCCACTTCAAGTTGTCTATGTACCACCTAAGCATCCAAGAAGTCCATATCCGCGGACCCGGCTATTTGAATAGATCATGTTAACCCTGTAGGGGTGTACTTCTTCACACACGCTCTCGCCACTTACTGCCATGTACATGTCATGTATCTCGGCAACCTTCAAGCGGAAGCCTGGCGAGGGTGTCGGACACGACCTGACTAACCACACTAGACCCTAGTCCAGGTTTATCGCCTATCCGGGTTCTATCCACAAGGGAGTCCGACCGAGGTTTCCATCACGGCCCCAAATGATGTGAGCAGGGTTCCCAAGCCCACCATATGGGTGCCACTTAGTACACCATGCCACGTGTGTCTAGTCTGTCCCAAGCTCACCCTGCAGGGTACCACTTGGTAGAAAAATAACACTACCTACAAACACCAGAAACTAGTTGCGACTCCTGGATAGAGATCAAGTTGGTTAATAAGTCGAGAGGGGTCGAGTTATCGGAACCCAATGTGTGGTAGTAGCTAGTCATTGGAGAACATACGCAGAACTCAACGCTTAAGGATGGTTCCAGTGACACAACCCACTATGTACTCCTACATGGCCTCTCACCGCTACCTTTACCAAATAGTGTTCACACACTTAACTCTCAGCATCAGAACGTAGCACTGCACTCCAATTCATTCCCAATGAATCAGACCTGACACACTCGAAGCAATAGCAGGCATGGCATGGCAGGAACATAACATGGCTTCAACCAACTCTTACACATGCTACTCGGTTTCAACTATTTACTGTAGCAATGACAGGTCATGCAAAGGAATGTGTTCAACTACCGCAGCATAACATAGCAGTTGAATCGTTGTTGTCCTAATGCAATAATAGAGAGCAGGAGCAAGAGAGTGGGATTGTATCAGAATGAACAAGGGGGTTTGCTTGCGTGGTCGATCAGCAGGGGGGCACTGCTCCACAAACAGGTACTCTGGAGCACTCTCCGGAGCAGGACCTACCGAGAAGGAACTGTGTCGACAATCAATACACAAACATATGCAACAATATGATGCATTAACATGGCATGAATATGTGATGTTGTTTAAGCTAATGCAACTAGCATTCATTTGCATGAAGTCCATTTGAACCAAGGGTTCAAATGCAACTCCAAAATAAGCCCGTATAAATGCCAATTATGTGATTTCACTTATACAGTAGGTATATGTTGTTTTTTCACGCATGAAACTAGTACATATGGATAGATTGAATTTTTTTGGTAATTTTTCATATATAAATTATTTCAATCTGAGCTACAGTTGAATTTATACGAATTTTTGAAGTTTATAACAATTTCTGGAATTTCCTGATTTATTTGAAAACTAGAAAAGGATTAATTGCATGAGCACTGCGTCGTGCTTGCATCAGCAAGTCAACAACGCTGACTGGGTCAAACTTGATGTGTGGGGTCCACACGTCAGTGTCCCAGGGTTAACCAAGGGGGTTTATTAGCCTAACTAAAAGATTAGGGTGCACCGGGGCCCATGTGTCATCGTCAAGGGGTTAGTTAGGCAGTGATTAGCACTAAGATAATCACCTACCAGACCGGGCCCGCATGGCAGGTCTCAGGTGACGGGGCTCATCGCCCGCGACCACTGGCCATGGCGGAGTCCTCTGGAGGCCACGGGAGCAGCGGCTGGGGGCACTAGGAGGTCGCCCGTGCTCCCGCACATCCAGGGAGGTACCAGTAGGTCACAGGGCAGAGAAGCTTGCCGGAGCGGAGCTCGCGTCGGAAGCTCGAGCTCGGCTCAAGTGGGCGCACGGCTATGGGGCACAGAAGAGCATGAGAGAAGGGGGAGTCGACGCAGGAGCTCACAGCGGATCGGTAGAGAAGCTTAGCGGGCTCGGGGACGCGCTGATGACGGCGAGCGGCGATGGAGATCCGCGGTGGCCAGAGGTGAAGCAGGCGACGGCGAGGGCTCCACGGGGCGTTTGGCGACGCATGGCTTGGTGGAGAGGTAGCGGACGACATGGGAGAGCTCGCAAGCATGACGAGCGGTCGAGGAGACGATGGGGAGCACGTGGGCGGCAGCGACGGGCGCGTTCGGCCGCGAGAGAGAGAGAGCGCGAGGGAGATGATGGGATGAGGATTGGGGGAGAGTGAGATGGTCTGGGGGATTTGTGTGGCGCTCGCAGCAGCCTCCAGCAGCAGCGGCAAGCAGGAGCTGGTAGGGCGCCTGCGCGCGCGCCGCGGCCACACGCCCTCCTGCCTATTGGTAGGAGGTTAGGGTTGACTGGTGCCTAGGCCTCGTGGGTTGGCAGTCCACTGGGCCGGCCAGGTAAGTTCCTCTTTTTTTATGTTTTCTTTCTATTTTTCCTCTTCTGACATTTGTTTGATTTAGTTTTAGGCACTAAATCATTTTCTTTTCTTTTGACAATTT
>NC_041383.1:631960604-631962485 GCF_002162155.2 Triticum dicoccoides
ACACACCAAAATTCAAAATTTTTGGACATATATCTATATATATCCATTGTAGATAGTTATTGCATTAATTCCAAATGCCCAAAATAAATATCTATGATCTCCTAAAAATATTGGTTTGAATTTTACCTCTGACCAATATTTTCAGAGAGAAAGATGAACATTTTCTTGGACATTTTTGGAGCAATTTTTATCTAGGTCATTTCGAGAAATGATTTCTGAGGGTTTCACAAATCCCCAATTCAAATTCATTTGAATTTAAACATGATGTACACATGACTAGCTAGTCTAGGTCATACCAGAACTAGGGATGTGACATAGGTATGGTGGACACTCATGGCAAGAAGCTGGGTTTAAGGGGTTTTGGATGCCCATGTAGTATCTCTACTTAGTATGAATTTTTTGCTAGCAATAGATCCTAAGCAAATACCACATGTTGGAGGATCCATGACAATATAACTTCTATGCAAATGTACACAACCATAACTCATTACATTGTCTTCCTTGTCCAACTTCAACTAGCCACACGCCCGAGGTTGCCCTCCGCCACTCCCTCCTGCGTCGGCGGGCCGGAAAGTTGCAGATCGGCGGCCTTTCGACGCGGGCGGTCAGATTTTGCTTTTCCTGTCGCCGGTGCCTGCGCCAAGCGATGGAATGGTCGGGGAGCACCTTGTGCAGCCCCAACAAAGCCCCATCACCGCATGCACGTACAGGTTCATCCTGTAGCTGCCGCCAACGCTTTGCCGGCAGGGATTCGGCCGGTCGTCTGCTGGGCTCGGCGCTCATGCAACGGCTCTGAGGATCTTTGATGCCGCTCATATAGTGTGATGACTGCACGCGGACCATGCTGCGGCTAACTTCGGGCATGCCGAAGCAACCCCGGATGGGCGTTCTTCAAATGCAAAAACGATGGGGGTATGTGTTGTTTTTATTCAGCTTTGTCACTATATTCTTTGTTTCAGTTGTGATAGCTCATTTTGAACAATGTCATGTATGTAGGAAGATGGATGCTCATTTTGGTTTTGGGAAGGAGAATACATTGATTTGTTGATGGAAAGACACTTAATAGATGTTGGTGCACTCCTTAGTAGAATTGAAGCTAATGATGCGGCTGCATGTGCAATTAGAGAAGAAATTAGAGGGGAAGCAACGTCTACTTCTTTAGTACCAAAGAAGAAGAATGAAGAATGCAAAATCAAGAATCCGTAGATCAACAATGAATGCATGGATAAGATATTGGTCCAACTTGTGGGAGCAGTTATGGGAGTTGGATGTCTTCTAAAATGCATAATTGTGGTTCTTGTTTTCTTTGGTGTTGCTATTCTAGCAAAGATTTGGTGAAGTGCTATGTATCCAATTCCATTGAAAAAGAAAAGAAATGTATTTTCTTGTGTGAAATTAAATTGCAAATTTCAGATTTGCATGCCAGTGGGAGCGGCGCCCGAGCAGACCCCGCAAAGCTGACCCGTAAAAGAGCATATTCTACGAATATCCTTTCATATGGGTCCATTTTGCGGGGTCTGACTCTGCAGCTGACCGCACCAGCCCGCAAAGCCATTTTTTCGCAAACTACAAACACGTTTAGGTCGGTGTTATATGGGGTCTACTAGAGATGCTCTTCGGTTGCTCAACTTCAACCCCCCAAAGTCAGGCGATTTAACTTAAGAGAATCTGCGTTTGCTAGCATCTTTAGGGCATCTCCAAGACAAACCCGTAAAGCTCACACAACTGTCTGGACCATGTTTTCTAAACTGCGGAAGCAATCCAATGTCGACCTGTCTCGTTTCACGGAGCGGTCTGGACGTGATTTCTCCTGCAAACCGGAGACAAACAACATGGGGGAGGTTTGCGGGAGTCCGGACCGATCCCAAGCCTATTTTCTGA
>NC_041383.1:631962681-632034628 GCF_002162155.2 Triticum dicoccoides
GCGCGCTCCTACCCGGTGCCATCTGCCCGCATTCATCTCGCTGTAGAGAGTGTCGCTCAACATCGAAGACGACTTAGGGCATACGCGATCTCTCACTGCCTCCGCCATTCAAGCAGTGTGCCGGCCGAGAGCGCCACCCGCGACGTGTATCCAGTGTCCATGGCTGTTCAATGCCAGAGACATGTGACTCGACAGGACAGGATGGATATCTACTGCGCATGTTCAATGCCACTATCCGTCCATCTGCCGCCATTAAGCAGGCTTGCCGGTTGAGAAACCCACTCCGGCGCCACGCATTGAAGCACCCAGAGGCCTGGCATCACCGGAATTAGCTATATAAAGGTGGACGCGCCCGGCTAACTCCACACCACGACACCAGCCCTTCACATCCACCACCCTTGCACTGCATCCGCCATGACTACCAGCAGGAAAGCACTGTGGGATAGTCTGTCGTGGAGATGAAGCACGCGGTGGCCGCCCTTGCTGCCATGCCAAGTGGATTGATGTTGGCTTGCCGGACAGCTCACCAGAGGTCTCCGACAACGAGGACAACACCACAATGGAGACAGGCTCCGACGACTCCGCCCCGATCTAGCTCCTCTTGTGCACGCCAGCTTCACCATGGAGTAGGCGCAGGCGTAGTTCAACACCGCCATGGCAGAGGTGCGGCCTGCGTTGACACCTTTGTCAGCGTTCCAACAGGCGCAGGAGGAACATTGCTACAACCTCTTCCTCCTGGAGCAGCACTGGCTAGCGGAGGGCCAGATCTACGATGAGCGCGCGAGTAAGGAGGTCGTGGCTGCAATGGCTGCGGCGAACCCAAATTTCTTCACAAAGCAGCATACCATCTATGATGTCATCCGCACTCAAGTCGCTGCTCGGAATGAAGCGGCAGCCGCAGAGGCACAGCTGCAGACGATCGCAGAGGAGAACATAGCCAGCTGCGCCTCCTACACGCCACCGACAAACCATCAGCCGGGCCGGCGGGACGACAAGAGCCAAGGCGCCACCATTTCCCTCGTGGACGTCACATCCATCGGCGATGGACAAGGCGTGGACTCCTCCGAGGATGAGTAGGCCACGGGAGGCGGCGGAGCCCGGTGTCCCATGTATGCCAGTCAGTCTCCCGTGTTCTACTCTTCCTCGCCAGAGATTGCACTATCACTTCATCGGTTTTATCGCCGGTGCTCATTGAGACGGTGACAACACAAGCTTGGACGCCGGGAACCACTATGGTAGGATAGGTTAAGGGCAGGTCTTTTTTTCTAAATGTTCGAAATGTAGTTAAATCGTCATGTTTGTATGAAATTTGTCATGTTTGTATGAAATCCGGCCGTGTTTGCATAAATTTCATCTGGTTTGTTTAAATAGTTTGAAATGTATGCGACTAAGGTTGGATGTTGAAATCCTGAATCCATATCCGCGGACTGGTCCCCCTGTCCGCTGACAGATGCAGAAGGTTTTTGTGGGTTGCCGTTGGAGATGCCCTTAGTAGTTTGCTCATTCTTGAGCTTCTAAAAGGGCATTTTGGTGCCCATCTATTTTTCTGACACTAGTGCAGAATTATACTGTCAAGATAGAAAATTAAACTATGTGCGATTGATGGATCACACATGTTACAAAAATATAACCGCCTGGCCGCAAATGAAATGTGTGTGATGACTGATCCATTGAGCAGGATTTCGAAAGGAGATGTGTGTGTGATGTGAGGCACACAGTTCCTCAAGAATTGTGTGAGATAAGTACAAATAACACATATGATATTGAGGAACGAATCGTGTGCATTGCTTAGGAAACGGTTGTTAGGAATAAATTGTCTTCGATGATGGGGAACATCGCAGATGCTGCATAATCTGTCCACCATGTATGAAGTTTCACACATGGTTTTGCAAGTATAAAGCATGTGCAATAACTCGGGACAACACACATGATTGTACACTGAGAATGGTGTGCTCCACTAGGCACATGACTGAACTAAAGGAGCTGTGTGCGATGGGGTTACAATCACAAACATTTTTGTGAGGTGAATCGTGTGCGATGTGAAATGCTCTATCTACAGAACAAAAACATGCTTTGTCTGCAGAACAACAAAATATACTTAGAAAACATCATTGCATAATTAAACTAAACACCTATTTCATTAATAACTAAACATCACATTGCACATCTCTTTGCATAATTACATAAACTAGGAACCGCTCATCATATACCACTTCTTGGCACTCTTGCCACCACTGCGGCTGTTTGTGCGACCCCTCGGTGACAAGGGGAAGGAGGCACGTCCTCATGTCCATGATCCCCATGTATATGTCGTAGCTTGTATAGGCATCCGTGGTGCATAGGTGAGGTGTCCTACATCCAGCCTGTCCTCCTAGTACCAGACCGAGTGTCAGGCACGTCTGTTCCTGATGTAATCCTTCATGCTGGCATAGAAAGGGTCGATGATGGCCGCGGTGAGGTCAGCCAGGGAGCCATACTTCTTCCTGTTGCCGACGATCTTGTATTGCATCTAGATGTCAACAAGATTCAGGCAAGAGATGCCCAAATTACAAAGCACCTTTGCATTGTTGGCAGTGTCCACCATAGCAAATTTGTAATCACTTCTATTGACAAACCTGGCAAAACTTTCACAAGGCCTTGTGACCCTGTAGTTGTGTTACATGAGGACGTGATGGCGCACGCATAGCTGGGCGATGACGATTTGATCATTCCTGGCACGCAAGTGGGTGTACTCGAGTCAAACCTGACTACCTTGTACTTGTCCTCCCATAGGAACCACTCAAATGTGGCGATCTGTCTCTTTGGTGCACAACACCGTGAGGTCGGGCCTACGGTGGGATGACACGGTGAACTCCTCGTTGAATTGCTAGTAAGCATTCGCCCCTAGGATCTCCATTGGAGGCATGATCCTCTCTGTATACGCAGTCTTTACATGGGTGTGGTTCTTTGGGTTGTGCATTGATCGAAAGCTTGAACTGACACAAAAATTGGCGGTCGAGAATTATGGGACCAGCCTACCGGGAATATCGGGACATCCACATGCTAGTTTGTAGTACCGATGTGTACGACTACATAGTTGCAATGCGTGTCGTGCAACCGCATGCATGGAGCCCCAACTATGATCATGAGCCGGTGCCTATTGTGATGGTGCATTAGCTGCACCCGCGAACAGAGCACACGAAGGCCAAGAGAGCACATTGAGGTCGTGAGCACAGCGCGTCGAGGCGATCCCAATCACGAGCATCCACATGGATATTTCATTTGAGTGACATTATATATATATACATAATCAAATATTGGAATCATGTTTATGTAGGTAAAATGATGATTTCTAAAACTAAAATATCTAGCTAGGCATCGTCTTTTGCTTCGACAAAAGCTAGGAACAAGAAAGTGTCGTCCATGCGGCGAACAACCACATACATTGGTATGACCGACTGTGCCATGTCGGTGTCGCAGCCCGCGACAACATCAAATACGACGATGAAATGACATGCGGCTAGGACGTGATCGGTGTCAAAAACTACTAACAAATTGTGTTGGCCTTCTGGTCTATGCATTCAGCGTGATGGTTGGCAGCGTCGGCTAACTCAATGAACACGTGGACACGTTTCATCCAGGTAGGCGTCAAAGTCATCCTAGAATTGGCCAAGTGCGTCATCTCGGGAGTTGAAGGCATCTTAAAATGACTAATCACATTATGAAAGGCCGAGGAGCGCGCGATGAGCTTCTGTTCTCCCAACCTCTCCTCCCATGTGTGTGGGGGTTTCATTTTCCGCGGGTCCATTATTAGGCTCTTACCATAAGTATTTTAGTTCTTTATGACTAATGTAAGTTTTTGGCCTTATATGCACTTCGAACCTTCCATATTTGGCTAGCCTCTACGATACCATGCATTGCCCACTCTCACCTCGAGACATGGTGTATACTTCTTCGGTGCATCCAACATCCATGGGAGAACGAAAAAACCTAT
This sequence comes from Triticum dicoccoides, assembly GCF_002162155.2. Taxonomy (NCBI): domain Eukaryota; kingdom Viridiplantae; phylum Streptophyta; class Magnoliopsida; order Poales; family Poaceae; genus Triticum; species Triticum dicoccoides. The sequence continues at coordinate 631,966,655 of NC_041383.1, forward strand.
CTCCTGAAAATAGCCACCATAACTACCTATTATGGTTTTTCCATAGCCATTCCGAGATATATTTCCATGCAATTTCCACTATTACTTTACATGATTTGAGTTTTCATTATTATTTGCTTTGCATGTGTTTGGAAACATAGTAGAAAACAAAAAAATCGCGCCTATGCACACCCAAGATCAATATGAAGATGCATAACCGGTTGGGATCATGGTCATTAACGTCACTGAGTTGCAGTGGAAGAACAACGTGTCGTTGTAGATCATACTTGGAGTCCCTTGAACTGTCGATAAACGATCCCGTGAACCGCCCACAAACAGTCCCTCGGACCTAAAGCACGGTATCTCTACTTAGTTGCAAGTGTGGAGTCTTCACGATCCGGCAATACTTCGCCATCCAAAGCTAATCATCACCGGAGAGTTAGATAGAGGAGATTAGAAACACACGGGGCTTCTAATTATGAGGACAAGAGGATTAGCCCAACTCCAATTAGTCAACTAGGACCAACTAGAACTAGAACTAGGAGACTAGACGAGGCTCCAATACTTATATATCAATAGATCACATATCCTCATGTACATATAGGATAGAGGGGAGAGTGAGGTCGGCCACCAAGGAGGGAAGTTTCCCCCTTGGTGCGTTGACCAGGGGGAGGAGGACTCCGATTCTTCCCCCTCCAAATTTGGCCACCTTGCTTATAGGAAGGGGCACCTCCCCTCTTGGGCCCTTGTGGCCCAAGATGACTTCCACCTCTTGGCCTTTTAAGGCCTATTAATATTAAACTAACCATAAAATAGTTCTAAATACATTTAAAACATTTTATATATAATTTAACATCACCGGAAACATTTTTCACCTATATATATGTATCAGTTATACCCGATATTCACCGAAACCCGTCCGGTGACCCCAGACCGCTTCTGGATCCTCTCGGAACTATTCTGAATATTAATAAAACAATTCCACCAATATATACTCATCACTCCCGTCCTACTAACACTTAGCATATCATGATTGCCTTAATCTTGTGACCTCGTAGCTTCGGTAACTCATAGACATGAACAAAACCGTTCATTCAATGGCCGATAGCGGGGCCATGGACTTCCACATCAATCCCTAAGAGCAAACAGATGTTATTCAAGTGAACCTATGGTTATCATATGATATTACCTTTGCTTCGCGGTACTTCACAAAACCCAGGATGCATCGGTATCCTCCTGAGTCATCACTATGCTCACTATACCGAAATCCTCTTTACCAGTTTTGTTCTTCTTTCTCGTTATTGTGTTCTGGCATCCCATGACGAAGTCACCTATGTCTGGCTAGACGATGATTGATGCCATCACACCGAGTGGGCCTAAAAATATATCCCCATCATCAGAGGAGCAAATCCCACTCTTGACCTATCTAGTCCCTTGTCAAACTTACCGATGAACCTGTAAGTTGTTGTTATGATCACTATGTTACATGTGATGTTTGAGCAACCCCAAAGCCCATTGTACGGTAAGAATTGACTAGAATTCTCTCATAGTCTAAGGAGCACACGTTAACACTCCGTGTTATTAGAATTTATTACAGATGCTATTAACTCAATTCATAACAGACAAGATTGGGTCGGTTCAAAATCTCAATGTTGTTTTAGGATCATCATTTACACTTAACAATATCCTAAGATCTGGAAAACGTGATCACCAACAACACTTGAGCTAGTCCAGGAGGCAAGACTTGGAACCTTTTATTTGAATGTTTATCATTTCACACGTGCATATGAGTTTTATAATGAATCACATATTTCAGGATCATAGCAGTTATAGCATAGAATATAAACTCTATAATTATGAATATGGAATATAATAACACAATTATTATGGCCTCTAGGGCATATTTCAAACAGCATGATCATATAGAGCTGATATGACATAGTTGTGCCAAGGCCAATGTTCATCATTGTTTACATGTTACGCTAGATCATTGCACATCCTGGTAAACTCCTAGAGGCGTTCATTTGTAGTCATCATAGTTTCTAAGGTATGAGTTAATAAAAGTGTGATGTTTTCTAGAGTGTGCCCCTGTGTGTGAGGAATGAAAAAAAGAGAAAAAAAAGAGCCAAAAGAGAAAAAAAGGGAAATATGGATAATAAAGAGATGGGGGCACACTACTATCTTGTATACATACTTGTGCTTCAAACTTGCACCACGTACTACATATAGAGAGTTTTCATGTATTCACGTTATTAAACTTGGCTTGCATATTCTAATGATGAGCTTCCTCAAAATGCTCTAGGTCTTCATGAGTAAGCAAGCTGGATGCACAACCCACTAGTCCAGTGGAAGAGATCTCATGCACTTATAGCTCTAGTGCGTCCATTGCATGGCAATCCCTACTCCTCACTTTAGTATCGACTATAAGGATTATCCATTGCCTAACAGTCAGCTGCTTTACTGTGAGACTTTCTTAATTTTTGAATTCTTTAAAACCTCTATCATTATTCTATTTGCCATCCAAAAAGTGCTAAAGGGTCCTGGCTCATGGTCAAGTATTGTATTGGGGTTTAGTAGTTGGTTAGCAGTGAGCGTAGCTAAAATGCGTGGTCGTGCACATGATCCTGTTCATGTTTCGATTGTCTTCATACATGGAAGACTTAGCGTGCTATGATCTCCTTGATACATGTGTTTATTTTTCTTTCATTATAGAAACACATTCTTTGTCATCTTTATTCTTGAAAAGCAATGATTGTTTATTTATATGATCATCTATTATTTATTCAATAAAAATTTATAGACTATTGCCTTGAATCACTTTTATCTTGAGTTTACAACACGTTACATCATTAGATCAAGAATATGCTAGGTAGTATTCTAGTTCAAAAATTATATTATTTTTTCCTCTATCTACTCCAGGATGAGAAGGAATTAAGCTTGGGGATGATGATACGTCTAAATTTTTTGGGAAACATAGTAGAATACAAAACAAAAATCACCCTATGATCAAGCAGGAACACTATGAAGATGCAATAACAGGTTGGATCGGAATGTTGCCAACTCCAAGTTCCACCTAAAAAATATGAGTTGGTATAGATCATACTTAAAGTCCCTCTAACCATACACGAATGATGCCTCAAACGGAAGACTGAAAGCATTTCCTCTCCACAGTTTGCAAGCACAAGATCGTCAGGATCCGGTAGCGCTTCGCCGTCCAGAGCTAATCATTGTCACAGGATTAGCAAGAGAAGATTAGAACCACACTAGGCTTCTAATTATGAGGATTATAGAGGATCTAGATCCATCTCTAATTGGATCAACTAGAACTAGAACTAGTGAATTAGAGGAGGCTTCAAAACTTGTATGTTCGAAAGTGCCAAAACCTCTAGTATATATAGGATGGAGAAGGGGAGAGGAGGCACCACGAGGGGGAAGGTTTCTCCCCTTATGTTGGCCATGATGAGAGGAAAGCACCCACCAATTCTGCCCCCACTTCCTTCTACAAGAGGGACGCAGGAGCCACCTCCTATTGGGCCCAAGTGGCCCAATATCCTTTCCACCATTTGGCCTTTTTAGGCTCGTTGATATTTAATTAAATATAAAAGCCTCCTAACTATTATTAAAGCCTTTTAATATTAATTTAACATCTTTGGAAACTATTTCTACCTATATACAACTTATCGATATTACCCAGTAAACCCCGAAACCCTTCCGGTGACCCTGGAACGCTTTCGGTTCCTCTCAAAACTATTTCAAATATTAACAGAACTATTTCATAAATATTTTATCATTAATCCTGTCCTACTAACACTCAACAGATCGTGATTAGCTTAAGCTTGTGACCCAGTAGGTTTGGTAAAACACATACTTGAACAAAACCGCTTTCCTTCAATAACCGATAGCAAAACCGTGGACATCCATATCGATCCTTGTGAGTACAAGAATGACATTAGAGTGAACCTTTTGTTACCATGTGATATTTCCTTTGATCTGTGATACTTTACAAAACCCAAGGTGAGATATATCGATATCCTCTTGAGTCATACACATTCTCACTATACTGGTCTCCTCATTACCAGTTTTGTTATTCCTTCTCGTTGACATGTCCCAGCATCCCCGTGACCTAGTCACCTATGTCTGGCAAGATGATGATGGATGCCGTCACACTGAGAGGGCCCTACGAATATCTCTCCATCGTTGGAGGAGCTGATGAGTCCAATTTATGTGATAATTTTACTAACTATTTTGTTCATACATGGTAGGCTTTGTGGAATTTTACCACATTCACGCACCTATTTTTGTTGATAACCCCTCGGGTAACACCTTTTGGACCATTTATCATATAATGGAATAAATCCCCAGAAATGGTAGTGGAATCACGTATTTAACATGATAATCACCTACCATAAAAGAATCAAACATGAACGCCAAAGAGGAAATGGTCACCGGGCTTCAAGTGCATAAGTAGATGTTCCATACGACCGCGCCCGCTCGTATGGGCGGTTGATACGTCCATTTTGCATAATGTTTTCCTACTGTTATTTATGTTCTTTCATTGAATAATAATGCCTTTTGGAGTAATTCTAATGCCTTTCTCTCATAATATGCAAGGTATACACAAAGGGGGAGAATTCTGGCAGCTGGAAATCTGGTCCTGAAATGCTACGTCACGCTACCTATTCTGCACAACTCCAAATGAGCTAAAACTTCACGAGGAATTTTTATGGAATATTTGAGGAATATTGGAGCAAATAAGTACCAGAGAGGGCCGACCAGGTGGGCACAACCCACCTGGGCACGCCAGGGAGCCCAGGCGCGCCTTGGTGGGTTGTGCTCACCTAGGCCCACCTCCGGTGTGCCTCTTCCGGTATATAAGTCATTTTGACCTAGAAAAAATAAGGGGAATACTTTCGCAATGAAGCACCTCCGTCTCGAGGAGGAACCTAGGCAGGAGCACTTTTGCCCTCCGGCAGAGCGATTCCGCTAGGGGAACTTCCCTCCCAAAGGGGGAAATCATCATCATCATTATCACCAACAACTCTCCCATCTTGGGGAGTTCTATCTTCATCAACATCTTCAACATCACCAACTCCTCTCAAATCCTAGTTCATCTCTTGTGTTCAATCTTTGTACCAGAACTATAGATTGGTGCTTGTGGGTGACTAGTAGTGTGGATTACATCTTGTAGTTGATTACTATATGGTTTATTTGGTGGAAGATGATATGTTCAGATCCATTATGCTATTGAATACCCCTCTGATCTTGAGCAGGATTATCATTTGTGAGCAGTTACTTTTGTTCTTGAGGTCACGGGAGAAATCATGTTGCAAGTAATCATGTGAACTTGATATGTGTTTGATATTTTGATGATATGTATGTTGTGATTCCCTTAGTGGTGTCATGTGAACGTCGAGTACATGACACTTCACCATATTTGGGCCTAAGGGAATGCATTGTGGAGTAGTTATTAGATGATCGGTTGCGAGAGTGACAGAAGCTTAGACCCTAGTTTATGCGCTATTCCGTAAGGGTCCGATTGGACCCAAAAGTTTAATGCTATGGTTAGTATTTATTCTTAATACTTTTGTCGTAGTTGTGGAAGCTAGCAAGAGGGTTAATCATAAGTAGGAGGTTTCTTCAAGTAAGAACAGCACCTAAGCACCGGTCCACCCACATATCAAATTATCAAAGTAGCGAACACGAATTAAGCCAACATGATGAAAGTGACTCTAGATGAAATTCCCGTGTACTGTCAAGAACACTTTTCTTATCATAAGAGACCATTTTGGCCTATTCTTTGCCTCAAAAGGATTGGGTTACCTTGCTTCACTTTTATTACTACTATCGTTACATGCTTGTTACAAATTATCTTGCTATCAAACTACTCCGCTACTTACAATTTTAGCACTTGCAGACATTACCTTGATGGAAACCACTTGTCATTTCCTTCTGCTCCTTGTTGGGTTCGACACTCTTAGTTATCAAAAAGGCTACAATTGACCCCATATACTTCTGCTCCTCGACGATGAAGCCCTCGAGCCAATTCCGTCGAAGTACAACTATGCTTATCAGCCAGACCAACCACCACGTGGACGGGACAAAACAGCCTATTAGGCCGAACACCAGCCCACACCACCTCGCTGTAGAGGCAGGGAATCAGTGGCGCTGGACTACACATATGACCTACATCAGGACCTGGCCAAAAAAGCCAGTCAGACCAGAACGATCTATGGATCTGGAGGACATGTCCCAGCACAAGATGACAGCCACCAAACCTGGCGCGATCAACATCATCAAGTTCGAGGTCAGCACCGAACACAGATGTCATCCGAACTACGTCGCGATGTACCAAGTATAGAGGTGCCGCACACCCATGTGCTTTACTAATGAAGTAATGCAGCACGAATTTCCAGAAGGGTTTAAACCCGTAAACATCGAACAATATGATGGAACAACAGACCCTGTCGTCTGGATTGAGGATTTTTTTTCCACATTCATATGGCTCATGGAGATGACCTCCACGCCATCAAATATCTCCCCTTGAAGCTGAAGGGACCAGCACGGCACTGGTTGAACATCCTCCCAGAGAGCTCCATAGGAGCTGGGAAGATTTAGAAGATGCTTTCCTGGACAACTTCCAGGGCACTTATGTCCGGCCTCCGGATGCCCACGACCTCAGTCACATAATCTAGCAACCCAGGGAGTCAGCCCGCAAACTTTGGAATCGGTTCCTCGTTAAAAAGAACCAAATCGTGGATTGTCCAGACGCTGAAGCCTTAGTGTCCTTTAAACACAGTGTACGTGATGAATGGCTTGCCCGACACCTCGGGCAGGAAAAGCCAAAAACAATGGCAGCACTAACAACACTAATGAACCGCTTCTACGCGGGCGAAGATAGCTAGATAGCTCGTACAAGCAACAATTGCAGTGACCCCGGCACCTCTGAAGCTAGGGACGACAATGGCAGGCCACGCCGCAACAAAAACAAACGCCATAATAACAACGAAGACACCGAAGACACGACAGTCAATGCAGGATTTAGTGGTTCTAAATCCGGTCAGCAGAAGAAACCTTTCAAAGGCAATAGGGACAGTCCATCCAACTTGGACAAAATCCTCGAGAGGCCCTGTCAGATTCATGGTACCCCGAACAAGCCTGCAAACAATACCAATAAAAATTGCTGGGTTTTTACATAGGCCGGTAAGTTAAATGCCGAACACAAGGGGAAGGGGCCTCCAAGCAAGGACGACGACGAGCCCCGTCAGCCGAACACCGGGGGTCAGAAGCAGTCTCCCCCCGAAGTAGAAATGGTGAACATGATCTATGTCACTCACATACCCAAAAGGGAGCGCAAGCGCGCACTAAGGGACGTCTACACTGTAGAGTCGGTCGTCCCAAAGTTCAATCCATGGTTAGCCTGTCCGATCACTTTTGATCGCAGGGATCACCCAACCAGTATCCGTCACGGGGGTTCGGCCGCCCTGGTACTCGATCCTATCATCGACGGATATCACCTCACTAGAGTCCTTATGGACGGCGGCGGCAGCCTTAACTTGATCTATCAAGATACTGTCCACAAAATGGGCATCAACCCATCAAGAATCAAGCCAAGCAACATTACCTTTAAAGGAGTGATACCCGGCGTGGAGGCCCATTGTACGGGCTCATTAACACTAGAAGTAGTGTTCAGCTCCAAACAACTTACGTAGTGAAGAACAAATCTTCAATATCGTCCCTTTCCGCAGTGGCTATCACGCACTGCTCGGGTGAACCGCTTTTGCCCGTTTCAATGTGGTCCCGCACTATGCTTATTTGAAGCTTAAAATGCCCGGACCATGGGGCGTCATTACAGTCAATGGAACATGGAGCGCTCCCTCCAAACCTAAAAGCACACCGTAGCCCTAGCAGCTGAGGTATATGGCGGCCTCATCAAGCCAAAAAATTCATCGGCCATCAAGACGAATGACATTGTTAAAAAAGTCTGGTCCGCACCACATGCAAATAGCTCGGCGGACGCGGACCTTGAATAGAAATCCTGCCTCCTTCAACTGCCCTATAAGGCCGCAGTATATGTACCGCACGTACATAACTACACACTTAAAATACCTTGGGAAACGCCGAAGGCACACTACAAGAAAGGTCCATAGTATGGCTTGACCCTATTAGGACCTCACATACATTTATTTCCTTTTCCTTTCTCTTTCACTACAGGTTCTTTTGAAAACCTAAAAACTGTATGGTTGCATGAGGGCTCCCTCTTTGGCCCATCTTCTTCTCCTTTACAGACAACCATCTTACATCTCCTCTCAAAGGACTCACTACTAAGGAGAAATGGCGCAGACGTGTGGCAGGGCATCATTGGGATCTTCAAAACATTACATCAAGGCCCTGTGTAAACCTTTCCCTTATGCAAGTTTCTGGCATGTAACATGACCTCCATATTCATGGCTCTATTTGTCTAAACACGCCTCGATGTATTCATAATGATATAAAGGAAGCAAATGATCACCACTTTTTGTTTGGTTTGCATATTATATCATCATTTGTGTTCCCTCCTTACTTCCGTTTGACGTACGTGCTTTAGCCCTGCCATCGCATCGGGGGTTGTCTTCGTCCCTGCACTTTCTAAAGTCCGAACACCAGAAGGGAACTCTTCGGCGTCCTGGATATTGTATTATAAGCATCGGCTCCGATTCATGATTTTTTTCTATAGTTGGGTTGCCCGGATCCTGTGCTTACCACCTTACATTCCACCAGTTCAGCTAAGTTACTAAAGGGAGAACTACTATGATTGTATTTCCGGCTCGTCCGCTTAAGTACCTCAATAGAGAAAGCCGAAAACTGACTGTCATGATAAGCGAGAGCTGGTCAGCAATCCGGAGACTTAGTATTATACTACAGATCATTAGTGATTCTTGCTATGTCATACGAGGGGCTAGGACTCGACCAGCCGTGTTGCAAAGGAACTGTAATCCGGATTGCCACTCAATGCAACTAGGGTTAAATACTTAACCCCACCAATAGACTCCTATGGCTAAGTGAAGGTAATAAAGCCGAATAGTCTGATTGCCTAGTTCATCTCGAGGACGCCTCCTCTACGTACCAAGACGTTGGACAAAGTGCGGCTGTGCGTTTAAGGACACCCCGGTACTATTTACATGGGGGCAGAAGCCGACGACTAGCAACCTTCAGAAACACAAATAATAAAAGACTGCACAGGAGAATAAAATTAACACAAAATGCGCAATCATAGCGCGAATTCATGACATGGTTTCTGCCACCGGATTACATTTAATCAAACACAATGTCCTTCGAACACTGGCCCTCTACTATTCGGGCCCCTTCTAGGGCCTCTACAAAGTACCTCTCCGGCTTCCGATGATCTTTGCCCTCAGGCGTCACTGCGGTAGCCACTTCGGTGGCCTTCATATTCGCACATTGCATCTTCACGCGGGAGAAGGCCATCTGGGCACCTTCTATGCAGTTGGATCCCTTTATGGCATCAATCCGAGGCCGTGCATTGACAAGCCACTTCACGAAGCCGAAGTAGCTGCTAGGCATGGGCTCGGCTGGCCAAAGCTGGACTATTAGATCCTTGATGGCCAAGCCGGACATCCTGTGCAACTCGGTCAGCTGCTTCAGCTGGTCATTGAGGGGCATCGGATGCTCAGGCGCAAGATACTGCAACCAGAACAGCTTCTCAGTCGAGCTCCCCTCTTTGGCTCGGAAGAACTCCGCGGCGTCAGCAACACTCCTCGGAAGATCCGCAAATGCACCTGGAGAACTCCAAACTCGTGTCAGCAAGATATATCTCACTTCCAAATTTACTATGCAGAAGAAAGGCCTTACCAGCCGCTATCTGCCTCACCTGCTGGATCTCTTGGCGAGCACTCTGGGACTCAACTCGGGCCTCCTTGATATCCTGGAGAGCCTTGGTGAGTTCAGATGCTTGGTCTGAAGTCTTCTGCTCCAAGGACTCGCACTTAGTAATGGCGTCCTTGAGCTCTTGCTCGACTTCGCCAAATCGAGCCTCATGTTTGCAGCAGGCAATTTTCTCCACCTCCAGCTCCTTCGCCACTTTGTCAGTGGCTGCCCTGTTCACCTGCGCCTCCTTCTGGGCTTGGGAAAGCGTGCTCTTGAGAGATTCTACCTCGGTCGTGCCAACTATGATCATAATCACAAAATCAAATAAGTTAAAAGACTCAATACATATATCACTTCTGATATATAAGTTCCGCATACCTTGCTTTTCGTCAAACCGCTTGTTAACACAGTCGAGCTCCTCATCGGCCAATTGAAGCTTCTGATTGAGCTCGGAAACCTCTGCAGCATGGGCGGTCTCCGCCAACATGGATTCCTATCACATACATGGGATTAGTTACTTCTCTTAGGAATCCTCTATCTGGATTGTTCTAATTCGGACAGATCTCAGGGGTTACTGTCTATACATGGGTTCATCCTTTCATATAAAGAACCCGTTAGAGGATTACATCGCATACCTCAAAGCCCGTCAGTAGGCTGTTGAAGGCTTCGTTCAGTTTGCTTTTCTCAGACTGAACCTTTTCCATAACCACACCCATCAGGGTGTTGTGCTCCTCCATGATGGAAGCGCGTTGCAGCGCCTCCTCTAGAGCATCAGTAGCCTCCGAATTAACGGGGGCCGCTGTGGAAGTTGTTGCTCCTTCCCACCTCTATTAAGGGGGTTGCACATCCCTTTCCGGAGCCGTATTGGTCTCCGGAATAGTGTGCGGTGCGGGCCTGGACTGTTGGGGCTCCCCGTTGTTGGTAGTCTTCGGCGACCGAGGTGTTAACCTCAAGCACCTTCTCGACACCCTCATCCTCCCCTCCTTGGCCAAGAGGAGCCCTTTGGTACGACATTCCGGTGCCCTCCATGGCAGTAGGCGAGGGGGCCCACGACGGAGTGTCACTCTCCGCCTCCTTAGGCGCCAGAGAGTTCCCCGACGAAGATGAGGCATTCGGAAAATCGCGAGGGGGACTAAATAGCAAACAATAATATAGCTTATATTAAAAAGGTAGGTAAGCAGAAACTGAAGAGTGAAAATTCGGATACTTACAAATCGGCAAGGGGCTTCGCCCTAGGGGACCTCTTGGGGGTGTGTTCGGACTCTGAGTCTGAACGGACCGAGAGGGTAATCTTCCCCCTCTTCGGAGCCGCCCCCTCCGGGTTCTCGGAGGCCGTCCTCTGTTTCCTCCTCCCTTTGAGGGGGGAGTCGCATTCCACCTCCTCCTCCTCCTCTTCATCCTCGTCTCCCTCATGAGAGGAGACGATTTTGGTCTCTCCGGACATGGCGTCCGAAGGGCCTCTATGGTGGGGGCCACCCTTGGACTCCCTGCCCTTCTTCTCTGGTGCCTGGTAGGGCGTCGGGGCGAGCATCTCCATCAGCTGGGGAGTGGGTGTGTCTTCGGGCAGCGGAGCAGGACTTTTGATCTGCGCCACCTTTGCTGTCCATCCTGTGAAGAAGTGGATTGATAAGATTCTTGTTGATTAAAACATATTCAATGGACAGGTCTTCAGAAAGATTAATACTTACCAGAGTGGTCGGATTCTCGATGTCGAGCCCGACATCTTCGATCTCCATAGGCCAACTCTTTTGGGCCTTGAAAAGCAGCTTCCATATTCCTTCGTGTGTAGTGCCGAAGAAGCGCTTCAAGGTCCGCGGCTCCTCTGCATTGAACTCCCACATGTGGGAGGCCCAGCGCTGGCAAGGGAGGATGTAGAGGAAGAGCATGATCTTCACCACATTGGTAAGACCAACATTTTTTCCCAGCATGTTGGTGATGCACTTCTACAGCATCTGCACCTCCGTCTGGGACCCCCAGTAGAGGCCCTGACCTGTCCATGGAGTGAGCCTCATGGGGGTCCGGATCTGAACTCTAGAATGGCCACCCAGTTTGCACGGTGGGGCGCGGTGATGTAGAACAATTCCTGTTGCCAGACCTTGATGGTCTTGATGAAGGCCCCTTTGGGCCATGTGGCGTTGGGCAGCTTCCTTTTCATGGCCCCGCCAGAGTCTGTTGTCCGTCCACCACCTTTGTCTTCACATTGAAGATTTTGAGCCATAGGCCGAAGTGTGGGGGGACGCGGAGTAGAGCCTCGCACACGACGATGAACACCGAGATGTGGTGGAAGGAATTCATGGCTAGATCATGGAAATCTAGCCCATAATAGAACATGATGCCCCGGACGAAGGGATGGAGTGGAAACCCTAGCCCTCTAAGAAAATGGGGTAGGAAGAAGACCCTTTCGCCGGTCTCCGGAGTGGGGATGATTTGGCCCTCGTCGGGAAGCCTATGCGTAGTGTCTGTGGCCAAGTACCCCGCGCTCCGGAGATTCTTCACGTCCTTCTCCGTGACGGAGGAGGCCTCCCACTTGCTCTTGGAGCATGAGCCGGCCATGGCTAGAGAAGGTGGTGGCAATGAGGAAGACGAGAAATTTTTTCGGGCGCTGGAGCTTGAGAGATTGGGAGGTAGAGGCTATAGGAAGGCATGTGGAAGAAAGGTGGAATCCTTTGCCCTCTTATAGGCACTAGAAATGCCAACCGCCCCCCCCCACTCATGCCTTAAAACTCAACCATTCCTGATGTGAGCGTGCGCCGTAGTCGATTGGGTTACCCAAATCCCATTGATGAGAATCCCGTGATAAGGGGCATGATCTCTATTTTGACAAGACGGGCCGAGGGGGATCGACCTCGAAACACGAAACGAGGAGTGTGAAAACGGTTCCAAATACTGAAGAGCCAAGTCTAAAGCTTCGCCGGAGAAAGTTGTCAGTATAGACACTATTCCAATTTTTTATATTCTACCTTAGCGGCTAAGGGTTGTGATAATTATATAGAGCCAGATATAGTTCTTTTATGAAGGGAAATCTGATGTATGGTGTTCAAGGAGAGGACCCCGCCTCGCAATGCCAAAGATAATCCGTGTGCCGAACACATCGTCACTGAAGATTGGTTCAGGGGCCACAGAGGGAGTCCTGGACCAAGGGGTTTATGTCTACTACACAACCTTCTTCTTGTAGACGTTGTTGGGCCTCCAAGTGCAGAGGTTTGTAGGACAGTAGCAAATTTCCCTCAAGTGGATGACCTAAGGTTAATCAATCTGTGGGAGGCGTAGGATGAAGATGGTCTCTCTCAAACAACCCTGCAACCAAATAACAACGAGTCTCTTGTGTCCCCAACACAACCAATACAATGGTAAATTGTATAGGTGCACTAGTTCCGCGAAGAGATGGTGATACAAGTGCAATATGGATGGTAGATATGAGTATTTGTAATCTGAAAATATAAAAAACAGCAAGGTAACAAGTGGTAAAAGTGAGCATAAACGGTATTGCAATGCTAGGAAACAAGGCCTACGGTTCATACTTTCACTAGTGCAAGTTCTCTCAACAATAATAACATAAGTGGGTCACATAAAAATCCCTCAATATTCAACAAAGAGTCACTCCAAAGCCACTAATAGCAGAGAACAAACAAAGAGATTATGGTAGGGTACGAAAACCTCAAAGTTATCCTTTTTGATCTATCTATTCAAGAGTCCGTAGTAAAATAACATGAAGCTATTATTTTCGTTCAATCTATCATAGAGTTCTTACTAGAATAACACCTTAAGACACAAATCAACCAAAACCCTAATGTCACCTAGATACTCCATTGTCACCTCAAGTATTTGTGGGCATGATTATACGATATGCATCACACAATCTCAGATTCATCTATTCAACCAACACAAAGTACTTCAAAGAGTGCCCCAAAGTTTCTACCAGAGAGTCAAGACGAAAACGTGTGCCAACCCCTATGCATAGATTCCCAAGGTCGCGGAACCCGCAAGTTGATCACCAAAATATACATCAAGTTGATCACGTGAATATCCCATTCTCACCACAGATAAGCACGACAAGACATACGTCAAGTGTTCTCAAATCCTTAAAGACTCAATCCTATATGATAACTTCAAAGGGTAAACTCAATCCATTACAAGAGAGTAGAGGGGGAGAAACATTATAAGATCCAACTATAATAGCAAAGCTCGTGATACATCAAGATGGTGCCAAATCAAGAACACGAGAGAGAGAGAGAGAGAGAGAGAGAGAGAGAGAGAGAGATCAAACACATAGCTACTGGTACATACCCTCAGCCCCGAGGGTGAACTACTCCCTCCTCGTCATGGAGAGTGTCGGGATGATGAAGATGTCCAACGGTGAGGGATCCCCCCTCCGGCAGGGTGCCGGAACAGGGTCCGGATTGGTTTTTGGTGGCTACAGAGGCTTGCGGTGGCGGAACTCCCGATCTATTGTCGTCCTCGATGTTTTTAGGGTATATGGAGATATATAGTCGAAAGAAGTCGATCGGGGGATCCACAAGGGGCCCACGAGGGTGGAGGGCGCGCACAGGGGGGTGGGCGCGCCCCCTGCCTCGTGGCCTCCTCGAAGCTTCCCTGACTTCAGCTCCACGTCTCCTGGATCACGTTCGTTCCAAAAATCACGCTCCCGAAGGTTTCATTCTGTTTGCACACCGTTTGATATTCCTTTTCTTTGAAACACTGAAATAGGCAAGAAAATAGCAATATGGGTTGGGCCTCAGGTTAATAGGTTACTGCCAAAAATAATATAAAAGTGTATAATAAAGCCCATAAACATCCAAAACAGATAATATGATAGCATGAATGCTTCATAAATTATAGATACGTTGGAGATGTATCAGCATCCCCAGGCTTAATTCCTGCTCGTCCTCGAGTAGGTAAATGATAAAAGAAAGAATTTATGAAGTGTGAATGCTAGCAGGTGCACAAGTTTTATCAATGATAATTTCAATCACCTTTTCTAGCATGATTATATGTCATAACAGTAGTTCATCTCATAAAGCTTTTCATGATCAAGTAACAAGCTATTCACATGTTAAAGCATAGACCATAAACTTTGTTGAAAACTAGCAAACTTCAGTCTCAGTCATCAAACAATTACAATTCATCTTATTTTCAGGAAGGGTCTATGTCAGACCTTTGATTTAGCAAATTCCACATATTCAACTATCATATAGTCTTCTACAATTGCTAACACTCACGCAATACTTATGGTTATGGAGTTCTAATCGGACACTGAGAAACATAGGGGCTTATAATTTCGCCTCCCAACATATTCACCTTTGGGTGATGTCAACAATAATAGTTCATGCTAACTTACATCCAATTGGATATATATATCAGGATCTTTCCAACACGAGGTGCTTGCCAAAGGATAAAATGAAAAAGGGAAAGGTGAAGATCACCTTGGCTCTTGTATAAGGGTAGAAGAAAAAGTAAAAGATAGGCCCTTCGCAGAGGGAAGCAGAGGTTGTCATGCGCTTTTATGGTTGGATGCACAAAATCTTAGCGCAAAAGAACGTCACTTTATATTGCCACTTGTATATGGACCTTTATTATGCAGTCCATCGCTTTTATTGCTTCCATAACAAGATCGTATAAAGCTTATTTTCTTCACACTAATAACTCATACATATTTAGAGAGCAATTTTTATTGTGTGCACCGATGACAACTTACTTGAAGGATCTTACTCAATCCATAGGTATGTATGGTGGACTCTCATGGCAAAAACTGGGTTTCATGATATTTGGAAGTACAAGTAGTATCTCTACTTGGTGCAAGGAATTTTGGCTAGCATGAGGGGGAAAGGCAAGCTCAACATGTTTGAATGATCCATGAAAATATACTTTAACTGAGATGTGAGAAAACATAACCCATTACGTTGTCTTCCTTGTCCAACATCAACTCTTTAGCATGTCATACTTAATGAGTGCTCACACTTATAAAAGATGTCAAAGATAGTATATTTATATGTGAAATCTCTCTTCCTTCAATGTTCTTTCATGAATTGTTCAAATGACCAATACAATGCTTGCTAACCTCCAGTAAATTTACAACCTCTACTTATTAGATGTGAAGTCATTACTCTTCATGGGATAAGCATATGAAACATATATAATTTCATATTTATGACAATCAACTCATACAACCATTTACTCATAGGATATAAGTGAAGCACCCGAGTGAATGATAAACTACTCCAAAAAGATATAAGTGAAGATCAATGAGTAGTTAAATAATTATCCAACTATGTGAAGACTCTCTCTCATTTAAGTATTTCAGATCTTGGTATTTTATTCAAGAAGCAAGCAAAACAAAAGTAAATGACATTTGAAGGATAGCACAACTCATGTGAAGAAGCAAAAACTTAGGTTCAACCGATACTAACCGATAATTGTTGATGAAGAAAGGTGGGATGCCTACCGAGGCAGCCCCAAGCCTGGATGCTTGAGACTTCTTAGAATATTATCTTGGGGTGCCATGGATATCCCCAAGCATGATCTTTTGTGTCTCCTTAATTCCTTCTATATCACAGTTCCCCTAAATCTCAAAAACTTCATCCACACCAAACTCAACAAGAACTCGTGAGATAAGTTAGTATAAAACAATGCAAAAACCTTATCATTCTCTACTGTAAGAAATCACTAAAATTATTATTCAACATTGCATACTAAATGTCTCTGCATATTTAACACTCCTATCCTTAAATAGAATCATTAAACAAGCAAGCGTATGCAAACAATGCAAACATAACAGCAATCTGCCAAAACAGTATAGTCTGTAAAGAATGCAAGATTCACCATACTTCCCTAACTCCAAAAATTATAAGAAAAATAATACGCTTCAAAATATTTATTATAGCTCAATATGCAAAATGATTCAACATTATATCACTCCGTGACTTTTCTAGGGAATTTTTGCAACAGCGGTAAACTTTCTGTTTTGAAACAACAACATGTATACTTGCAAAATAAGCATGGTAAATGCTATCCTTGACATTTTTATTGAAAATATAGATAAAAAAATTATTCTAAATAACATCAAAAACATAGTAACAAAATAAAATGACTCTCCAAGCAAAACATATATCATGTGGTGAATAAAAATATAGCTCCAAGTAAAGTTACCGATGAGCGAAGACGAAAGAGGGGATGCCCTCCGGGGCATCCCCAAGCTTAGGATCTTGGTTGTCCTTGAATATTACCTTGGGGTGCCTTGTAAATCCTCAAGCTTAGGTTCTTTCCACTCCTTATTCCATAGTCCATCGAATCTTTACCCGAAACTTGAAAACTTCAACACACAAAACTCGTAAGCCCTGTTAGTATAAGAAAAACAAAAACCACCACTTAGGTACTGTAATGAAATAATTCTTTATTAATATTGGTGTAATATATACTGTATTCCAACTTCTCTATGGTTCATACCCTCTGATACTACTCATAGATTCATCAAAGTAAGCAAACAACACAATGAAAACAGAATCTGTCAAAAACCAGAACAGTCTGTAGTGATCTGTATCAAACGTATACTTATGAACCTCAAAAAATTATGAAATAAATTGCTGGACCTGAGGAATTTGTCTACTAATAATCTTCAAAAATAATCAACCTAAAATCACTCCTCTGTAAAAATGGTAGCTAATCTCGTGAGCGCTAAAGTTTCTGTTTTTTACAGCAAGATCATAAAGACTTCACCCAAGTCTTCCCAAAGGTTCTACTTGGCACAAACACTACTTAAAACTAAAACCACATATAACCAGAGGCTAGATGAATTATTTATTACTAAACAGGAGCAAAAACTAAAGAACAAAATTAAATTTGGGTTGCCTCCCAACAAGCGCTATCGTTTAACGCCCCTAGCTAGGCATGATCATTTCAATGATGCTCACAGAAAAGATAAGAATTGAAACATAAAGAGAGCATCATGAAGAATATGACTAGCACATTTAAGTCTAACCCACTTCCTATGCATAGGGATTTTTTGAGCAAACAACTTATGGGAACAATAATCAACTAGCATAGGAAGGCAAAAGAAGCATAACTTTAAAACTTTAAGAACATAGAGAGGAAACTTGGTATTATTGCAATTCCTACAAGCATGTGTTCCTCCCTCATAATAATTTTCAGTAGCATCATGAATGAATTCAACAATATAACCATCACACGAACCATTCGTTTCATTATCCACATGCATAGAAATTTTATTACTCTCCACATAAGCAAAATTCTTCTCATTCATAGTAGTGGGAGCAAACTCAACAAAATAACTGTCATGTGAGGCATAATCCAATTGAAAATTGAAATCATGATGACAAGTTTCATGGTTATCATTATTCTTTATAGCATACATGTCATCACAATAATCATCATAGATAGCAACTTTGTTCTCGTAATCAATTGGAACCTCTTCCAAAATAGTGGATTCATCACTAAATAAAGTCATGACCTCTCCAAATCCACTTTCATAATTATCACAGTAAGATTCAACACCCTCCAAAATAGTGGGATCAATACTACCTAAAGTTGACACTCTTCCAAACCCACTTTGATCAATATAATCATCATAAATAGGAGGCATGCTTTCATCATAACAAATATTCTCATCAAAACTTGGGGGACTAAAAATATCATATTCATCAAACATAGCTTCTCCAAGCTTGTGGCTTTGAATATCATTAGCATCATGGATATTCAAAGAATTCATACTAATAACATTGCAATCATGCTCATCATTCAAATATTTAGTGCCAAACATTTTATATATTTCTTCTTCTAGCACTTGAGCACAATTTTCCTTTCCATCATTTTCACGAAAGATATTAAAAAGATCAAGCGTATGAGACAAACTCAATTCCATTTTTTTGTAGTTTTATTTTATGGACTAAACTAGTGATAAAACAAGAAACTAAAAGATTCGATTGCAAGATCTAAAGATATACCTTCAAGCACTCACATCCCTGGCAACGGCGTTAGAAAAGAGCTTGATGTCTACTACACAACCTTCTTCTTCTAGACGTTGTTGGCCCTCCAAGTGCAGAGGTTTGTAGGACAATAGCAAATTTCCCTCAAGTGGATGACCTAAGGTTTGTCAATCCGTGGGAGGCGTAGGATGAAGATGGTCTCTCTCAAACAACCCTGCAACCAAATAACAAAGTCTCTTGTGTCCCCAACACGCCCAATACAATGGTAAATTGTATAGGTACACTAGTTTGGCGTAGAGATGGTGATACAAGTGCAATATGGATGGTAGATATGAGTATTTGTAATCTGAAAATATAAAAAAAGCAAGGTAACCCGCAATTTGATCACCAAATCATACATCAAATTGATGACGTGAATATCCCATTGTCACCATAGATAAGCACGGAAAGACATACATCAAGTGTTCTCTAATCCTTAAAGACTCAATCCGATAAGATAACTTCAAAGGGAAAACTCAATCCATTACAAGAGAGTAGAGGGGGAGAAACATTATAAGATCCAACTATAATAGCAAAGCTCACAATACATCAAGATCGTGCCAAATCAAGAACACGAGAGAGAGAGAGAGATCAAACACATAGCTACTGGTACATACCCTCAGCCTCGAGGGTGAACTACTCCCTCCTCGTCATGGAGAGTGTCGGGATGATGAAGATGGCCACCAGTGAGGGATCCCCCCTCCGGCAGGGTGCCGGAACAGGGTCCCGATTGGTTTTTGGTGGCTACAGAGGCTTGCGGCGGCGGAACTCGCGATCTATTGTCGTCCTCAATGTTTTTAGGGTATATGGAGATTTATAGGCTAAAGAAGTCGGTCAGGGGAGCCACGAGGGGCCCACGAGGGTGGCGGGCACGCCCTGGGGGTGGACACGCCCCCTGCATCGTGGCCTCCTTGAAGCTTCCCTGACTACAACTCCACGTCTCCTGGATCACGTTCATTCCAAAAATCACGCTCCCGAAGGTTTCATTCCGTTTGGACTCCGTTTGATATTCCTTTTCTTCGAAACACTGAAATAGGCAAGAAAACAGCAATATGGGCAGGGCCTTCGGTTAATAGGTTAGCCCCAAAAATAATATAAAAGTGTATAATGAAGCCCGTAAACATCCAAAACATATAATATAATAGCATGAATGCCTCATAAATTATAGATACGTTGGAGACGTATCAAGGGTCCTCGGGCGTCCGGCCTATTCAATGTGGCCGAACTGATGGGCTATCGAGATAAAGGAAGGATTCCACCTCCCGTGTCCGGTTGGGACTACTGTATGCATGAACGGCAAGATTAAGTTTCTGGATATACTGTTTCCTTTCCTGTAAACCGACTCTGTACAACCCTAGGCCCCTCCAATGTCTATATAAACAGGAGGGCTTAGACTAGAGACAAGATCATAACATTCATAGGCTAGACAATCTAGGGTTTAGCCAATATGATCTGGAGGTAGATCAACTCTTGTAACCGCTATACCCATCAAATAGAATCAAGCAGGACGTAGGGTTTTACCTCCTTTAAGAGGGCCCGAACCTGGGTAAACATTGTGTCCTTTTGTCCATTGTTACCATTAATCCTCAGACATATAGCTTGGGCCCCCTACCCGAGATCTACCGGTTTTGACACCGACAACCGGAACCACAATTAGTTGCCCCTCAACCTACTGCACCTACTAAATATATTGAATATGAAATTCCTTCGGGTATGGTAGAACAATTGCTAGCTAATCCTTATGCAGGAGATGGAACCGAACATCCTAATATGCACTTGATATATGTGGATGAAATTTGTGTATTATTTAAGCTTGCAGGTTTACCCGGAGATGAAGCTAAGAAGAGGGTTTACCCTTTATCTTTGAAGGGAAAAGCATTGACGTGGTATAGGCTATGCGATGATATTGGATGTTGGAAATGGAATCGGTGGAAATCGGAATTCTATCAAAAAAATTATCCTATGCATCTAGTTCATCGTGATCAGAATTATATATATAGTTTTTGGCCTCATGAAGGAGAAAGTATCGCTCTTGCTTGGGGGAGGCTTAAGTCAATGTTATATTCATGCCAAAATCATGAGATCTCAAGAGAAATTACTATTTAGATTTTTTATGCTCGGCTTTCTCGTAATGATCAATCCATGCTTGATACTTCTTGTTGTAGGGTGGAACCCTATGTGGAGATCTTTCACGAATTGGAGGGGAAATCCCCAAAACATGAAGAACACAAGAGAGGGAAAACACTCAAATTGGCTAGATCCAATCACACATATGCTACATCCAAGACCACACAAGAGGTCACAATGATCAAAGAACAACAAAGGAAAGATACAAGATACTAGTTCATCCCAATCCTATGAGGAGAGAGGTCTTAATGATCCTATGACGGGGATCCTTCCCAAGTTGGCGGCTTGATATCCACTAGGGATCTTCTCCTAGGAGGTCTTGATCTCCTAGAGGAGTGGGTACAAGGAGCAAAGCTCTCTAGATCATCTCATATACTTTGATATCCTCTAAATGAGCTAGGTGGGAGGTACTTATAGTCTAGGGACGAAATAGAGGGAGAGGGGGATACAAACGTCCAAAATGGCCCTGAAAACGCACACATTCTTGGAGGGGTCCGGGCACCCTGTCCGGTGAGGGGGCTGCGCCCTTGTTGCTGTAGAGGCCGGGCACCCGGGGGCGCTGGAGGCTGGAGCGGGAGGGTCCGGGCTCCCGGGGCCAGCTGGAGAGGCGCAGGCGGGCGGCGACGGGGAGGCCGGGCACCCGGGGCTAGCTGGAGAGGCCCAGGCGGGCGGCGACGGGGAGGCCGGGCACCCGGGTGAGCCAGGCTGCTCCCAGCAGCTGGGCCGGGCACCCGGGGCCATTTGGCCGGGCACCCAGGCGGCCAGCGCCAGCGCCAGCAAGGGGCCGGACACCCGGGGTGCTCAGGGCTTCTCCTTCTTCACCCTTCTTCTTCGTAGATTCGCGCTTCCCTCGCTCTTCTCCCTCCTTCTTCTCTTCAGGTGCTAGTGCCTCCGTCCTTGCTTTCTCACGTGCTTCTTCTTGGTACCTAGTGATGCACAACATTCCCGCTTGAGGTAGGACCCGATTCATAGGTGATTCCAAATGAAACTCAAAGAGGAAAGAATTCACCTCGTCCTCGATGGCGCGTGCGCGAGGTCTTATCCACGGTCCTCTTCGTCCTTGCGGTGGCGGTGTGACGTCCATGGTGATGGTCGAGGGATGCTCCACATCATCTCCCCCCCTTGGAAGAGATCCGTCCATGGGTCGTGATCTTCATCACCATAGGAAAGAGATGGTGTTGCCGTGTAGAAGGGGACAACCACCAATCACTTGTCATGTGTAAGCTCGTAATGGTCACTCTCCAATGTAGCTCTGTGTTGTGATTCCTTCAAAAGGAGAAAGAACAACAAACACTTGGCAAAATGAATGTGGTTAGCGTTAGTGCAACACCAACCATTCAAGAGGTGATTCACCAAACAAGTGTCATCATCAAGCATAGCATATGGTTTGACAAGGGAGTGTGGCATAGCATGTAAGCACATAAATTTAGCATAATCAAGGACATCATGGAAACAAGCATGTAAATGTGAGGTGGAGATGCACATATGTGTGACGAGAGAATAAGCATCTACCTCAAGTTCATAGCAAGCATGGATAAGACTCTCAATGAACGGTCTATGGTAGGCATAAGAGTCATGCATCCACAACACCAAGAGAAATGAAATGTCTAAACACATGGATTAAGTGCAAGACAATCCAAGCATAAAGTTCATATGGTGTAGTGAAAATCGTGTGGCACTCAACACAATAGAAAGAGAAATTGTTCATCATGTGTGAGGCAATCAAATCAATCATGTGACAAGCAATGGTACATGGCACATGTGAAGTAATGACATTATTGCAACCAAACATATGATAGGAGCAAGTAATCCAAGAATTGGATGCAACATGAGAAAGCATAGAAATCATGTTGTGCAAACTAGTGGAGCGAAGATGCAACACACTAGAGGAAATCATGGCAATCATGTCATGTGTGCAAATAGTGGGCATGAATAATGCACATGACATATCACAAGCACGATTACAAAGCAAGATATCATCATAGGAATGGATCACAAAGGAAACATGGCAAGAACAAGCAATATCTCCACCAAGCTTGCAAATACACAAACAAGTATGAGAATCAATCACCATGTGTAATGCTAAGCATGGGTCACAAATGCATGGCAAAGGCATAGGAAAGAGCATATCATGCAAAGTGAACATGGCAATATGGGCATATAATATGTAACAGACCATAACCCATAGCCAAGTGAGAGCCATGTAGAAGAAATGTGCGAAGTCTTTGCGCGAAGAGAGCAGTGGGAAAGGCAATCCATGGGATCCCAAGTCATCATTGCTCTCTAGAGCTCATTTTGTCAACTCGTGGGATTGCGAGGTTGACAAGTATTCATGGGTACCTACACAAAAGGGACACAAACCAAAGAAATTGTGCGTGTGGTAAATGTACACATCATCCATCATGATGTGTATGTGCATGTGTGAGTTAGCACAATATAAGCATTGCTCAAAGAAATTTGATGCATGGTATAAAAACATGTCATCCATCATGAAAGAATAGTTGTTATGTATGACACGATGGGGACACAAATTGAGAATGCAAGTATATGGCACATCACTAGCATGTTTATTCATGGGAAGCATATGGTGCACACAAGTATTGGGATCATGCAATGGATAGGATGAATAAAAACCTCCTAACATGTATGAGGAAACTATGGGGGTATCCTCATGAGCAATAGTGGAAACATCATATGGAGAATATGAACAACATCCAAAACAATGCATATCCAAAGCTAGGTGGTCATGGCATGGCATATGAGATAAATGATGCAAAAGGAGCATATCAATATCATCACAAGAGAAACAAGTGCCAATAACCAAGGGCTTGTCATCTATGCCATATGTGCAAATTGGGTTTATTTTGATGGCATATGCATAGTCACTACGATGAGACTGCAAATATGACATATTGTTGATCTCATGCATAGCATATGAAAAGTCAAGTGGATTGTCAAACATGATGTGACCAAGAGAATTATCAAAAGAAATCCTATGTAACATGGCATCACAACTAATATCCACATGGAAATCATCAAACTCATCATAAATGGGTAAATCATTGCATGGGGAAATCACACTAGCATGAAGCATGACAATAGGTGGATCAACATCATGCAAGCAATCAATGTCAAGAATGTCCACTAGTGGGACTAGATCATCACGTTCACCTATTTTACCTTGTTCATTCCACTCAAGTGGTGTAGGTGAGGTGGCAAAGACCAAATGGTGGTCATCATCTTCATCTTGATGGAACCATGTGGGGGTGCATCATATTCCACAATGGCCATTGTCTTGTCCAAAGGAAGGACGAAGTCGCCGAGGATCGGCACGTCATCATATATGGGACCTAGCACCAAATGAGAAGACACAATAGAGGTAGAGGTCAAGTTGTTAGAAATGCAAATGGCCTCGTGAGACCAATCAACTATCACACTCTCTCTATGTGGTGGTTCACTCACTCCCTCCAAAAAGGTGCACTCAACGTCACATATGGTGGAGTCACTCATCTCACTCGAGTGGTGGGGGTTGTGGCTCTCCTCACATGGGAATTGGGGCAACACATCATATATGGGGCTAGTGGTGAAGTCACTCTCACTCTCAATATGGTGGCACAAGTCACTCAACTCATCATACATCGCCGTGGTCGAAGGGAAAATCCCATGCTCAACCATCTCGTAGTCGTCGCCGTGGATGAAGTTTGAAGATGGCACATCATCACTCTCGTCGTGGATGAAGGTCGAAGATGGCACAACATTCAAAGGCGAAGATGCCTTGAGAACACTTGGCGAAGATGCCGAAGTGGTGGTAGTAGTTGTAGCTCCGCCTTGGTGGTGCTTGTCTAGCGGTCTTCTCTTGTGCTCATGATGTCTGGCGGTAGCTTGATGTAGATCTTTTTGGGACTTGTAGGTGTACACATCACGAGCATCTTCATCTTGATGGTGTTGTAGTGCTTGAGCTTGATGATGTTCCGAAGTTTGGCCACTTGAGCGTCGCTGCTTTGAAGATGACGAAGGGGGAGAAGACTTGTAGTTGGCCACCGTGTCTCATACTTGATCCCTTTGTTCGGCCAAGTTGGTGTCGAGGTAGTCCCCTATCCTTGCTTCGTTTTGGCGAATGTCGATGGCGAGTCGCTCAATGACATGCATTGCTCGTTGTAGTCCGAAGATGGACGTTTTGGTGATGTAGTTGTTCGCGTTGTCGTTGCCGTGGAAGACCAGAGATGAAATGCCTTGCCTATCCATCACAAGACTCGAGAAAATGTGAGTGGAAGAAAGGAAAGAACTAGACCAAATGTACCTTTCCAATGTTGAAGATGGATCGATGATCACTCAATAATGTATCAAGGAAATAGCACAATTGGTACCGGATCTTGTCAATTCTCATACCTACACAAATAAGGCTTATGGTGGAGCTCGGTGAGGATAGTGGCACAAAAATTTTATGCAAAATGTTAGCAAGAGTCAATAATGTTGGAAAAGATTCACAAATTCGCAAGTGAAACAGGTAGACCAATAGAAATATGTGGCACACGGAAACACACACACGGATAGATAAATGGGGTTGTGCAACCAAGGAATGAGCACAAAATGTGGAATCCACGGAAAACGCTCGTGTTGCAAAACTCAAGAGAGACACTAGCATGATTTCTCAAAGGCGGATATGACACTTGTGCACAACCTAGAAGATGCAAAACGTATTAGCCTTTGATCCCAAGTATGCTATGTGTATGATGCAAGGTTGTCAGAATCGCGATCTTGAATCAGATCGGAGCTTCGATGGTAGGATCACAAATCGTAGAATCTTCACTAGCAGGATCGTAGAAACGTAGATTCTAAGAACTAAAATCGTAGAATCATAGGGGTTAGTTTGGATCGTAAAGTCGTAGAATCGTATAACAGAATCGCAATTCTGACAACCTTGGTATGATGTTCCCGGTGTTCTTCTCAAGATGATCCAAGATGATCGGATATGACAATCTTATGTGCAATGTGATATGATGCTATGGATCTTGCTCACAAGCTCTTTGCTCTCTTTTTGCTTAAAAGCTTATTATTATTATTTTTGATATGGCCACTTATGCGAAATGCACAAACCAAGATAGCGATTGTGTATATGAGGGAACGATCTTGTGACACAAGGGATGATATGATGATACCAAGATGATACCAATATGATATGGTATGTATCCAATGGAAGGTACGAATCACTAATGTGCACAAATAACGTTGCCGGCAATACTCAAATGGCTATTCTCAATAGGCAAGTGACGCAAAATGGGCTAAGGGGTTAACAATGTAATGGCAAGAATGTACAATGAAGGGATACCACGCCAAGGTGATATAGAGGTTACCGCTCTTGCTTACGGTTAGGGTGTCAAAATGGTGAAGTGGTTGATGTCAATGACAACCTCGCGGTGATTATGAGTGGCGGTGTCCTTGATGTAGATACCAAGATGATGTAGACCCATCCCTAAGTAGCCGAAACACCTTAGGAAACGGTAAAAAATGCGAACTCAAAATCTCAAGGAAAATGTCAAATGGTGCTAGCGGAATGCGTAGGTGGTTCCTGAGGTAGCAATGCGGAAGCGATGGTGGTGGGTGATGACGAAGCAACCATCCCTCAGTAACCGAAACACCTTAGGAGACTCAAGTCACCACTCAAGCAACCACAAAGGCTATATGGAACTAAAATGTGTTCGGTGGCGGAAACCGATGGTGGTTTTGCGAATGATATGGTGGATGGCCTATGCAAAGATGGAAAAATGCCAAAAAATTGATGGAGTCAAATTGTTTTGGAACCTATCTAGATGGATGGGGGATGTCAATAGCTAATCAACGAGCTAAAGAACATCAAAAACAGACTTTGGGGTTGAAAGTTATGGCCGGAACGGTGATGGTGTTGGGCTGATTCGGGGGGGGGGGTGCAGGCACCCGGGGGTGGAAGGTGCGGGTGCCCGAGGTGGGCAGGGGCAAACAGCCCAGGGGTGCATGCACCCGGTGGTTGAGGTGCGGCCACCTGGTGGTGTCGGATTTTGGACGAAAATTGTGGAAAATGCAAGATTTTTGTGGATTTCGTGGATGGAAAGGTGGGGATGGATGGGGGAATGCTAGATCCACTTGAAACCAAGCAAATCCATGGATCAAATCCAACAAAACCTCATCAAACCAACAAATCACAAAAGAAATCGGGGCTATTTTTGTGGGGAATTTTCGAAATTGGGGAAGAACACACAAAATTACGCTAGAAAACAAAGAGGGGAGGCTCCAATTTCGTGATCAACGTGGCTCATGATACCAAGATGTTGTAGGGTGGAACCCTATGTGGAGGTCTTTCATGAATTGGAGGCGAAATCCCCAAGAACATGAAGAACACGAGAGAGGGAAAACACTCAAATTGGCTAGATCCAATCACACATAAGCTAGATCCAAGAACACACAAGAGGTCACAATGATCCAAGAACAATAAAGGAAATATACAGGATACTAGTTCATCCCAATCCTATGAGGAGAGAGGTCTTGATGATCCTATGATGGGTATCCTTCCCAAGTTGGGGGCTTGATATCCACTAGGGATCTTCTCCTATGAGGTCTTGATATCCTAGAGGAGTGGGTACAAGGAGCAAAGCTCTCTAAATCATCGCATATACTTTGGTATCCTCTAAATGAGCTAGGTGGGAGGTACTTATAGTCTAGGGACGAAATAGAAGGAGAGGGGGATACAAAGGTCCAAAATAACCCTGAAAATGCATACATTCTTGGAGGGGTCCGGCCACCCGGTCCGGTCAGGGGGCTGCACCCTTGTTGTTGTAGAGGTCGGGCACCCGGGGTCCAAAGCCCGGGCACCCGGGGGCGCTGGAGGCTGGTACGGGAGGGGCCGGGCACCCGGGGCCGGCTGGAGAGGCCCAGGCGGGCAGCGAAGGGGAGGCCGGGCACCCGGGGTTGGTGGCTCGGGCACCCGGGCGGCCTCGGCTGCTCCCAGCAGCGGGGCCGGGCACCTTAGGCCATTTGGCCGGGCACCCGGGCGGCCACCGCCAGCGCTAGCAAGGGGCCGGGCACCCGGGGTGCTCACGGCTTCTCCTTCTTCACCCTTCTTCTTCGTAGATTCGCGCTTCCCTCGCTCTTCTCCCTCCTTCTTCTCTTCAGGTGCTAGTGCCTCCGTCCTTGCTTTCTCACGTGCTTCTTCTTGGTACCTAGTGATGCACAACATTCCCACTTGAGGTAGGGCCCGATTCATAGTTGATTCCAAATGAAACTCAAAGAGGAAAGAATTGACCTCGTCTTCGATGGCGCGTGCGCAAACTCTTGTCCATGGTCCTTCTGTCCTTGCGGTGGCGGTGTGACGTCCATGGTGATGGTCGAGGGATGCTCCGCATCACTTCTTCTACTGGTTCTTTTATGAAGAAGACCATTGAATTCTTGTGGGATCTTTTGGAAAGAATTAAACGCAACTCTGAAGATTGGGAACTCGACGAAGGTAAAGAGTCAGGTATTGAACCTAAGTTTGATTGTGTAAATCTTTTATGAATATCGATGCTTTTCAAAAGTTTAGCCTAAATATGGACTTGACTCTGAGATAGTAGCTTCCTTTTGTGAATCCTTTGCTACTCTTGATCTCCCTAAAGAGAAGTGGTTTAAATATCACCTATTATTGAAGAAGAAGTTAGATAACCGGTAAAAGCTAAAGAAAAAACTATCATTTACAATGTTGATCCAGTTGTTCCCATTGCTTATATTGAAAACCCACCTTTCCCTGTTAGGATGAAGGAACATACTAAAGCTTCAACTGTGGTTAACAAAAGTTATGTTAGAACACCCAAACCAGCTGAACAAATCTAAGTTGAACCTAGTGTTGCTATGATTAAAGATCTCTTGGTCGATAATATTGATGGGCGTGTTATTTATATCTGTGATGAAGCTTCTACAATTGCCAAACCCGATAAAAAGGATAAACATAGACCAATTGTTGGCATGCTTGTTGTCTCAGTTAAGATAGGAGGTCACTGTTATCATGGGTTATGTGACCTAGGTGCTAGTGTGAGTGTTGCTCCTTTTTCCTTATATGAAGAAATTAAGAATGAAATAGCACCTGCTGAAATAGAAGGCATATATGTTACTATTAAACTTGCCAATAGAGATACTATATCACCAATTGGGATTCTTAGAGATGTTGAAGTCTTGTGTGGTAAAATAAAATACCCTACTGATTTTCTTATTATTGGCTCCCCACAAGACTTTTGTCCCATTATCTTTGGTAGACCTTTCTTGAACACCGTCAATGCCAGAATAGATTGTAAGAAACAAACTGTCGGTGTTAGCTTTGGTGATGATCTCATAAATTTAATTTTTCCAAGTTTAGTAGACAACCTCATAAGAAAGATTTGCCTAGTAAGGATAAACTTATTGGTCTTGCTTCTATTGGTGTACCTCCTACTGATCCTTTAGAACAATATTTGCTAGACCATGAAAATGATTTTCATATGTGTGAAAGGAATGAAATAGATAGAATCTTTTTCAAAGTACAACCTTTCCTTAAACACAATTTTCCTATTGAAACTCTAGGAGGTCCTCCTCCACCTAAAAGTGATCATGTGTTTGAATTAAAACAATTTCCAAACACTTTGAAATATGCCTATCTTGATGAGAAAAAGATATATCATGTTATTATTAGTGCTAACCTTTGAGAACATGAAGAAGAAAGACTATTGGAAGTTCTAAGGAAGCACCGAGCTACTATTGGATATACTCTTGATGATCTTAAGGGCATTAGTCCCACTCTATGTTAGCACAAGATTAATTTGGATGCTAAACCCGTTATTGATCACCAACGTCGGTTAAATCCGAAGATGAAAGAAGTCATAAGAACGGAAATATTGAAACTTCTGGAAGTAGGAATAGTCTATCCTATAGCTGATAGTAGATGGGTAAGACCTGTTCATTGTGTCCCTATGAAGGGAGGTATTACTGTTGTTCCTAATGATAAGGATGAGCTTATTCCACAAAGAATGTCACAGGCTACAGGATGGTAATTGATTATAGAAAATTAAACAAAGCAACTAGAAAAGATCATTACCCTCTGCCTTTTATTAATCAAATGTTAGAAAGATTATCTAAGCACACACATTTTTTCTTCCTAGATGGATATTCTGGTTTTCACAAATACCTGTTTCACAACTGATCAAGAAAAAACCACTTTTACTTGTCCTTTTGGAACTTATGCTTATAGACGTATGCCTTTTGGTTTATGTAATGCACCTGCTACCTTTCAAAGATGTATGATTGCTATGTTCTCTGATTTTTAAGAAAAGATTGTTGAGGTTTTCATGGATGACTTTTCTGTTTATGGGAAGTCTTTTGATGATTGTTTAAGCAATCTTGATCGAGTTTTGTAGATATGTGAACAAACAAATCTTGTCTTAAATTGGGAGAAGTGCCACTTTATGGTTAACGAAGGTATTGTTTTGGGCCATAAAATTTCTGAAAGAGGCATTGAAGTGGGCAAGGCCAAGGTTGATGCAATTGAGGAAATGCCATGTCCTAAAGGTATCAAAGGTATTTGTAGTTTCCTTGGTCATGCTGGTTTCTATAGGAGGTTTATCAAAGACTTTTCAAAAAATTCTAGGCCTCTTACAAATATTTTGCAAAAGGATATTCCTTTTGTGCTTGATGATGATTGCTTGGAAGCCTTCGAAACATTAAAGAAAGCCTTAATTACTGCACCTATTGTTCAACCACCTAATTGGAACTTGCCTTTTGAGATTATGTGTGATGCTAGTGATTATTTTATTGGTGTTGTTCTAGGACAAAGAGTTGATAAGAAACTGAATGTTATCCATTATGCTAGTAAAACTCTAGACAATGCTCAATGAAATTATGCTACTACTGAAAAAGAATTCTTAGCAGTGGTGTTTACTTGTGATAAATTTAGATCTTACATTGTTGATTCTAAAGTGATTGTACACACTGATCATGCTTCTATAAAATATCTTATGGAAAAGAAAGATGCTAAACCTAGACTCACTAGGTGTGTTCTTCTCCTACAAGAATTTGATTTGCATATCACTGATAGGAAAGGAGCAGAGAACCCCGTGGCTGATAACTTGTTTAGGCTTGAAAATATTCTTGATGACCCACAACCTATTAATGATAGCTTCCTCGATGAATAGTTAGCTACAATAAAAGTTTCTAATAGTACACCTTGGTATGCTTATTATGCTAATTATATTGTTGCTAAATACATACCACCTAGCTTCACTTACCAGCAAAAGAAAAAATTGTTCTATGATTTAAGACATTACTTTTGGGATGACCCACATCTTTATAAAGGAGTAGATGGTATTATTAGAAGTTGTGTACCTGAGTATGAATATGAACAAATCCTACGGAAATGTCACTCCGAGGCTTATGGAGGACATTACGGGGGAGACAGAAGTGCTCATAAGGTATTGCAATCTGGTTTTTATTGGCCTACTCTCTTCAAAGATGCCTGTAAGTTTATCTCATCTTGTGATGAATGTCAAAGGATAAGTAATATTGGTAAGCGTCAAGAAATGCCTATGAATTACTCACTTGTTGTTGAATCATTTGATGTTTGGGGATTTTATTTCATGGGACATTTTCCTTCCTCTAATGGGTATATACATATTATGGTTGCTGTTGATTATGTTACTAAGTGGGTAGAAGCTATTCCAACCAGTAGTGATGATCACAACACCTCTATTAAAATGCGTAACAAGGTTAATTTCCCAAGGTTTAGTGTCCCTAGATATTTAATGACTGATGGTGGTTCACACTTTATTCATGGTGCTTTCCGTAAAATCCTTGCTAACTATGATGTTAACCATAGAATTGCATCACCTTATCATCCTTAGTCTAGTGGTCAAGTTGAACTTAGTAATAGGGAAATAAAACTAATCTTACAAAAGATTGTCAATAGGTCTCGGAACAATTGGTCTAAGAATCTAGATGATGCACTTTGGGCTTATAGAACAGCATATAAAAATCCTATGGGTATGTCTCCTTATAAAATGGTTTATGAAAAAGCTTGTCATTTTCCTATTGAGTTAGAACACAAAGCATATTGGGCAATCAAAGAACTCAACTATGATTTCAAACTTGCTGGTGAAAAGAGGTTATTTGATATTAGCTCATTAGATGAATGGAGAACCCATGCTTATGAAAATGCAAAGTTATTCAAAGAAAAAGTTAAAAGATGGCATGACAAAAGAATCCAAAAGCATGAGTTCAAAGTTGGAGAATATGTTCTTTTGTACAAATCTCATTTCAGATTCTTTGCAGGAAAACTCCTCTCCAAATGGGAAGGACCCTATGTCATCGAGGAGGTCTATCGATCCAGGGCTATCAAAATAAGTAATGCCGAAGGTACTAACCCGAAGGTTGTTAATGGGAAACAAATAAAACATTATATCTCAGGTACGCCCATTAATGATGAAAGCAATATTATCCAAACTTTGACACCGGAAGAACACATAAAGGGAACCTTCTGGAACACTCCAGAATTGTGAAAAAGGGAGGTATGTGATACGGTAAGTAAACGGACTCCGAAAAATCCGCAAAAATATTTTTTGTCAGTTTTGGAATATTTAAAAAATAGGAAAATAAGAAACTTCTAGGAAAGTGACCCTGGTGGGCACGATACACCAGGGCGCGCCTGGCTTGCGAGGCGCGCCCCGGTGGGTTGCGCCCACCTTGGGTACTTCTCAGACTCTGTTTTTCTGCTGTTATGCTTGTTTTGCAAGATAAAAATCTTTACATACCCCCCGAACATGTTGAGCTCCGTATCCCGAAGAAATCTCCTGTTTTCTTTTCTCGTTATTTTCCTGGCAGATATGAAATTATGTCGTCCCAAGATTCGAAGGGTGAGAGCTATGTTGCAGAATATATCGCAAACCCCAAGGTCTATGGGGATGTGGAGCACTATGGCTGGGGGAAGAAGAATACTATGATCCTAAGAGGAAAGAGGAGACGAGCTCAGAGGAAGATGAAGTTCCATTGCCCCAACCTGGGGACATGCACGTTGAACTTAAGAAGTCAAGTATCCCTAACAAAGTAAAGAAGCCTAAGATCCAGTTTATACCCTTTTGCCTTTTGCAGGAAAACAAGCAAGATTTATGCAAAAAGGTGATGGAGCTTGAGTGGGAGATCCATGAACTGAAATATGAGAATTTCATCCTCAAGCGTAAGTAAGGAAGAAAGACAAACTTTCTACTTCATCACCACCACCTCCTTCTTCATCACCAAATGAAAATTGAGTATCAGGTATGGGCACTCCCCTTGGCTTTCGCCAACCTTGGGGGAGGTGCCCCCATATAGTATCATCTCCACTATCTTTTGCCTTTACTTTTCTTGGTTCGATCCATGGTTATCTTTTGTTTTAGATGAATAAAAGTTTAGTCCGATCCTTTCTTTTCGAGAGTTTTCTTAGTGATCAATCTTTGTAATCATATGCGAGATACATAATAAAGTTTAGTTTGAGCCTTGCCTTCTTTACTTTCCTGTTTCAATAAAAAGAAAGGAAATAAATGAAAAAGATCATATGCTAATCTTATGGTAAGTGATGACATTACACAAGGAAAAGTATAAGTAGAAAATTTTGTTGTAGATTGACAAACATAGCATTGGTCAATGATGCAACTCATGAAATAATTAATAAGGGAAGAGAAGATTCAAATATAATACACTATCCTAGAAATATTTTGTGATTGTGATCACCCATCAAAATATTATATGCCAAAATTGTTGACGTTGGAGAAGGAAGACAACCTAATGAATTATGTTTGTTCATATTCACATAGAAGTTATATTGTCGTAGATCCTTCAACATGTGGTGCTTGCCCCTATCTTTGCTTGCCAAAAACTCCGCACTAAGTAGACATACTACTTGTGCATCCAAAATCCTTAAACCCAAATCTTGTTTAAGGGTCCACAATACCTACCTATGGATTGAGTAACATCCTTCAAGTAAGTTGTCATCGGTGCAGAAAGGGCAATAAAAATAGCTTCTAAAAGTGTAACATCATTTAGTGTAAGGGAAAATTGAGCGTTGTATGAACTTGTGATGGCGAAGAATAAAAGTGACAGACTGCATAATAAAGGTTGCCATCACAAGGGGCAATATAACATTAGCCATGAGGAGGGGGAAACCCCCTCCAATTCTTCCCCCACTTCCTTCTACAAGAGGGAAGGAGGAGCCACCTCCTATTGGGCCCTTTCCACCATTTGGCCTTTTTAGGCCCATTGATAATTAATTCAATATAAAAGTCTCCTAAATATTATTAGAGCCTTTTAATATTAATTTAACATCTTTGGAAACTATTTCCACCTATATATAATTTATCGGTATTACCTGGTAAACCCCGAAACCCTTCAAGCGACCCCGGAACGCTTTCGGTTCCTCTCAAAACTATTTCAAATATTAACAAAACTATTTCATAAATATTTTATCATTAATCATGTCCTACTAACACTCAATAGATCGTGATTACCTTAAGCTTGTGACCATGTAGGTTCGGTAAAACATATACATGAACAAAACCCCTTTTGTTCAATAACCAATAGCGAAACCGTGGACATCCATATCGATCCTTATGAGTACAAGAATGGCATTCGAGTGAACCTTTGGTTACCATGTGATATTTCCTTTGCTCCTGATACTTTACAGAACCCGAGGTGAGATATATCGGTATCCTCTTGAGTCATACACATCCTCACTATACTGGTCTCCTTGTTACCGGTTTTTGTTCTTCTTTCTCGTCGACATGTTCCAGCATCCCCGTGACCTACTGACCGATGTCAGGCCAGACGATGAAGGATACCGTCACACCGAGAGGGCCCTAAGAATATCTCTCCATCGCCGGAGGAGCTGATGAGTCCAATTTATGTGATAATTTTACTAACTATTTTGTGCGTGCATGGTAGGCTTTGTGGAATTTTACCACATTCACGCACCTATTTTTGTTGATAATCCCTCAGGTAACACCTTTTGGACCATTTGTCATATAATGGAATAAATCCCCAGAAATGGTTGTGGAATCACATATTTAAAGTGATAATCACCTACCATAAAGGAATCAAGAAAAAAGGTGATCTCTACTACACAACCTTCTTCTTGTAGACGTTGTTGGGCCTCCAAGTGCAGAGGCTTGTAGGACAGTAGGAAATTTCCCTCAAGTGGATGACCTAAGGTTTATCAATCCGTGGGAGGCGTAGGATGAAGATGGTCTCTCTCAAGCAACCCTGCAACCAAATAAAAAAGAGTAGCTTGTGTCCCCAACACACCCAATACAATGGTAAATTGTATAGGTGCACTAGTTCGGCGAAGAGATGGTGATACAAGTTCAATATGGATGGTAGATAAAGGTATTTGTAATCTGAAATTATAAAAACAGCAAGGTAACTAATGATAAAAGTGAGCGTAAATGGTATTGCAAAGGTAGGAAACAAGTCCTAAGGTTCACACTTTCACTAGTGCAAGTTCTCTCAACAATAATAACATAACCGGATCATATAACTATCCCTCAATATGTCACAACGAGTCACTCCAAAGCCACTAATAGCGGAGAACAAACAAAGAGATTATGGTAGGGTACAGAACCACCTCAAAGTTATCCTTTCTGATCTATCTATTCAAGAGTCCATAGTAAAATAACATGAACCTATTCTTTCCGTTCAATCTATCATAGAGTCTGTACTAGAATAACACCTTAAGACGCAAATCAACCAAAACCCTAATGTCACCTAGATACTCCAATGTCACCTCAAGTATCCATGGGCATGATTATACAATATGCATCACACAATCTCAGATTCATCTATTCAACCAACAGAAAGTACTTCAAAGAGTGCCCCAAAGTTTCTACGGGAGAGTCAAGACAAAAACGTGTGCCAACCCCTATGCATAAGTTCACAAGGTCACTGAACCCGCAAGTTGATCACCAAAACATACATCAAGTGAATCACATGAATATCCCACTGTCACCACAGATAAGCACGGCAAGACATACATCAAGTGTTCTCAAATCCTTAAAGACTCAATCCGATAAGATAACTTCAAAGGGAAAACTCAATCCATTACAAGTGAGTAGAGGGGGAGAAACATCATAAGATCCAACTATAATAGCAAAACTCGCGGTACATCAAGATTGTGCCAAATCAATAACAAGAGAGAGAGAGAGAGAGAGAGAGAGAGAATTCAAACACATAGCTACTGGTACATACCCTCAGCCCTGAGGGTGAACTACTCCCTTCTCGTCATGGAGAGCGTCGGGGTGATGAAGATGGCCATCGGTGAGGCATCCCCCTTCCGACAGGGTGCCGGAACAGGGTCCCGATTTGGTTTTTGGTGGCTATAGAGGCTTGCGGCGGAGGAACTCCCGATCTATTGTTGTCTTCGATGTTTTTAGGGTATATGGAGATATATAGGCGAAAGAAGTTTTTCAAGGGAGCCATGAGGGGCCCACAAGGGTGGAGGGCGCGCCCAGGGGGTGGGCGCGCACCCCTACCTCGTGGCTTCCTCATTTCTTCCCTTATGTGCACTCCAAGTCCCATTGATTGCTTCCATTCCAAAAATCACGCTCCCGAAGGTTTCATTCCGTTTGGAATCCGTTTGATATTCCTTTTCTTCGAAACACTGAAATAGGCAACAAAACAACAATATGGGCTGGGCCTCCGGTTAATAGGTTAGTCCCAAAATAATATAAAAGTGTATAATAAAGCCCGTAAACATCCAAAACAGATAATATAATAGCATGAATGCTGCATAAATTATAGATGCGTTGGAGACATATTAGCATCCCCAAGCTTAATTCCTGCTCGTCCTCGAGTAGGTAAATGATAAAAGAAAGAATTTATGAAGTGTGAATGCTAGCAGGTGCACAAGTTTTATCAATGAAAATTTTAATCATCTTTTCTAGCATGATTATATGTCATAATAGTAGCTCATCTCATAAAACTTTTCATGATCAAGTAACAAGCTATTCACATGTTAAAGCATAGACCATAAACTTTCTTGAAAACTAGCAAACTTCATTCTCAGTCATCAATCAATTACAATTCATCTTATTTTCAGGAAGGGTCTATGTCAGAGCCTTGATTTAGCAAACTCCACATACTCAACTATCATATAGTCTTCCACAATTGCTAACACTCATGCAATACTTATGGTTATGGAGTTTTAGTCGGACACTGGGAAAGATAGGGGCTTATAATTTCGCCTCCCAACGTATCCACCTTTGGGTGATGTCAACAATAATAGTTCATGCTAACTTACATCCAAATGGATATATATATATCAGGATCTTTCCAACATGAGGTGCTTGCCAGAGGATAAAATCAAAAAGGGAAAGGTGAAGATCACCTTGACGCTTGTATAAAGTAAAAGACATAAGGTAAAAGATAGGCCCTTCGCAGAGGGAAGCAGAGGTTGTCATGCACTTTTATGGTTTGATGCACAAAATCTTAGTGCAAAAGAACGTCACTTTATATTACCACTTGTATATGGACCTTTATTATGCAGTCCGTCGCTTTTATTGCTTCCATAACAAGGTTGTATAAAGCTTATTTTCTTCACATTAATAAGTCATACATATTTAGAGAGAAATTTTTATTGCATGCACCGATGACAACTTACTTGAAGGATCCTACCCAATCCATAGGTAGGTATTGTGGACTCTCATGGCAAAAACTGGGTTTAAGGATATTTGGAAGCACAAGTAGTATCTCTACTTGGTGCAAGGAATTTTGGCTAGCATGAGGGGGAAAGGCAAGCTCAACATGTTTGAATGATCCATGACAATATACTTTAACTGCGATGTGAGAAAACATAACCCATTACGTTGTCTTCCTTGTCCAACATCAACTCTTTAGCATGTCATACTTAATGAGTGCTCACAATTATAAAAGATGTCCAAGATAGTATATTTATATGTGAAATCTCTCTTCCTTCAATGTTCTTTCATGAATTGTTCAAATGACGAATACAATGCTTGCTAACCTCCAGTAAACTTACAACCTCTACTTCTTAGATGAGAAGTCATTACTCCCCATGAGATAAGCATATGAAACATATATAATTTCAGATTTATGACATTCAACTCATACAACCATTTACTCATAGGATATAAGTGAAGCACACGAGTAAATGACAAACTACTCCAAAAAGATATAAGTGAATATCAATGAGTAGTTAAATAATTATGTAACTATGTGAAAACTCTCTCTCATTTAAGTATATCATATCTTGGTATTTTATTCAAACAGCAATCAAAACAAAATAAAATGGCATTGCAAGGATAACACGACTCATGTGAAGAAGCAAAAACTTAGGTTCAACCGATACTAACCGATAATTGTTGAAGAAGAAAGGTGGGATCCCTACCGGGGCATCCCCAATCTTAGATGCTTGAGACTTCTTGGAATGTTATCTTGGGGTGCCTTGGGCATCCCCAAGCTTGAGCTTTTGTGTCTCCTTAATTCCTCTCATATCACGGTTTTCCTAAATCTCAGAAACTTCATCCACACAAAACTCAACAAGAACTCGTGAGATAAGTTAGTATAAAACAATGCAAAAACCTTATCATTTTCTACTGTAACATATTACTAACATTATTATTGAACATTGCATACTAAATGTCTCTGCATATTTAATACTCCTATCCTCAAATAGAATCATTAAACAAGCAAGCATATGCAAACAATGCAAACATAACAGCAATCTGCCAAAACAGTATAGTCTATAAAGAATGCAAGATTCAGAATACTTCCCTAACTCCAAAAATTATAATAAAAATACTAAGCTGTATAAGATTTATCAGATCTCAGTATGCAAAAATATTCAACATTATATCACTCTCTGACTTTTCTAGGGAATTTTTGCAACAGCGGTAAACTTTCTGTTTTGAAACAGCAACATGTATACTTGAAAAATAAGCATGGTAAAGGATATCCTTGACATTTTTATTGAAAATATAGATGCAAAACATTATTATAAATAACAGCAAGCAAATACTAACAATATAAATTGACACTCCAAGCAAAACACATATCATGTGGTAAATAAAAATATTGCTCCAAGTGAAGTTACCGATGAACGAAGACAAAAGAGGGGATGCCTTCCGGGGCATCCCCAAGCTTAGGCTCTTGGTTGTCCTTGAATATTACCTTGGGGTGCCTTGGGCATCCCCAAGCTTAGGCTCTTGCCACTCCTTATTCCATAGTCCATCGAATCTTTACCCAAAACTTGAAAACTTCACAACACGAAACTCAAAACAAAACTCGTAAGCTCCGTTAGTATAAGAAAATAAATCACCACTTAGGTACTGTAATGAACTCATTATTTATTTATATTTGTGTTAAACCTACTGTATTCCAACTTCTTTATGGTTCATACCCTCCGATACTACTCATAGATTCATCAAAATAAGCAAACAACACAATGAAAACAGAATCTGTCAAAAACAGAACAGTCTGTAGTAATCTGTATCAAACGTATACTTATGGAACTCAAAAAATTCTGAAATAAATTGGTGGACCTGGTTAATTTGTATATTAATCATCTGGAAAAATAATCAACCTAAAATCTCTCTCCAGTAAAAAATGGCAGCTAATCCAGTGAGTGCAAAGGTTTCTGTTTTTTACAGCAAGATCATATAGACTTCACCCAAGTCTTCCGAAAGGTTCTACTTGGCAAAAACACTAATTAAAACATAAAAACACATCTAACTAGAGGCTAGATGAATTATTTGTGACTAAACAGGAACAAAATCAAAGGAAAAAAAATAAAATTGGGTTGCCTCCCAACAAGCGCTATCGTTTAACGCCCCTAGCTAGGCATGATGATTTCAATGATGCTCACATAAAAGATAAGAATTGAAACATAAAGAGAGCATCATGAAGAATGTGACTAGCACATTTAAGTATACCCCACTTCCTATGCATAGGGATTTTGTGAGCATACAACTTATGGGAACAATAGTTTACTAGCATAGAAAGGCAAAACAAGCATAACTTTAAAATTTTAAGCACATAGAGAGGAAACTTGATATTATTGCAATTCCTACAAGCATGTGTTCCTCCCTCATAATAATTTGCAGTAGCATCATGAATGAATTCAACAATATAACTAGCACAAAAATCGTTATTTTCATGATCTACAAGCATAGAATTTTTATTACTCTCCTCACAAGCAAATTTCTTCTCATGAATAATAGTGGGAGAAAACTCAACAAAATAACTATCATGTGAGGCATAATCCAATTGAAAACTAAAATCATGATGAGAAGTTTCATGGTTATCATTATTATTAATAGCATACAAGTCATCACAATAATCATCATATATACCAACTTTATTCTCATAATCAATTGGAACCTCTTCCGAAATAGTGGATTCATCACTAAATAAAGTCATGACCTCTCCAAATCCACTTCATCGATATAATTATCATAAATAGGAGGCATGCTTTCATCATAATAAATATTCTCATCAAAACTTGGGGGACTAGACATATCATCTTCATCAAACATAGCATCCCCAAGCTTGTGGCTTTGCATATCATTAGCATCACGGGTATTCAAAGAGTTCATACTAACAACATTGCAATCATGCTCACCATTCAAAGATTTAGTTCCAAACATTTTATAGATTTCTTCTTCTAGAACTTGAGCACAATTTTCCTTGCCATCATTCTCACGAAAGATGTTAAAAAGATGAAGCATATGAAACAAACTCAATTCCATTTTTTTAGTTTTCCTTTATAGACTAAACTAGTGATAAAACAAGAAACAAAAAGATTCGATTGCAAGATCTAAAGATATACCTTCAAGCACTCACCTCCCTGGCAACGGCACCAGAAAAGAGCTTGATGTCTACTACACAACCTTCTTCTTGTAGACGTTGTTGGGCCTCCAAGTGCAGAAGTTTGT
Organism: Triticum dicoccoides; assembly: GCF_002162155.2. Lineage (NCBI taxonomy): Eukaryota > Viridiplantae > Streptophyta > Magnoliopsida > Poales > Poaceae > Triticum > Triticum dicoccoides. Next base: position 632,007,543 of record NC_041383.1, read on the forward strand.
AGGATAGTAGCAAATTTCTCTCAAGTGGACGACCTAAGGTTTATCAATCCATGGGAGGTGTAGGATGAAGATGGCCTCTCTCAAGCAACCCTGCAACCAAATAACAAAGAGTCTCTTGTGTCCCCAACACATCCAATACAATGGTAAACTGTATAGGTGCACTAGTTCGGCAGAGAGATGGTGATACAAGTGCAATATGGATGGTAGATAAAGGTATTTGTAATCTGAAATTATAAAAACAGCAGTGTAGCTAATGATAAAAGTGACCGTAAACGGTATTGCAATGGTAGGAAACAAGGCCTAAGGTTCATACTTTCACTAGTGCGAGTTCTCTCAACAATAATAACATAACTGGATATATAACTATCCCTCAACATGTAACAAAGAGTCACTCCAAAGCAACTAATAGCGGAGAACAAACGAAGAGATTATGGTAGGGTAAGAAACCACCTCAAAGTTATCCTTTCTGATCTATCTATTCAAGACTCTGTAGTAAAATAACATGAAGCTATTCTTCTTGTTCAATCTATCATAGAGTTCATAATAGAATAACACCTTAAGACGCAAGTATCCGTGGCCATGATTATACGATATGCATCACACAATCTCAGATTCATCTATTCAACCAACACAAAGTACTTCAAAGAGTGCCCCAAAGTTTCTACCGGAGAGTCATGATGAAAACGTGTGCCAACCCCTATGCATAAGTTCACAAGGTCACTGAACCCGCAAGTTGATCACCAAAACACACATCAAGTGAATCACGTGAATATCCCATTGTCACCACAGATAAGCACGGCAAGACATACATCAAGTGTTCTCAAATCCTTAAAGACTCAATCCGATAAGATAACTTCAAAGAGAAAACTCAATCCATTACAATAGAGTAGAGGGGGAGAAACATCATAAGATCCAACTATAATAGCAAAGCTCGTGGTACATCAAGATCGTGCCAAATCAAGAACACGGGAGAGAGAGAGAGAAGTCAAACACATAGCTACTGGTACATACCCTCAGCCCCGAGGGTGAACTACTCCCTCCTCATCATGGAGAACATTGGGATGATGAAGATGGCCATCGGTGAGGGATCCCCCCTCCGACAGGGTGCCGGCACAGGGTCCCGATTGGTTTTTGGTGGCTATAGAGGCTTGCGGCGGCGGAACTCCCGATCTATTGTTGTCTCCGATTTTTTAGGGTATATGGAGATATATAGGTGAAATAAGTCATTCAAGGGAGCCACGAGGGGCCCACGAGGGTGGAGGGCGCGCCCCCCTGCCTCGTGGCTTCCTTGTTGCTTCCCTTACATGCACTCCAAGTCCCCTGGATTGCTTCCGTTCCAAAAATCACGCTCCCGAAGGTTTCATTCCGTTTGGACTCCATTTGATATTCCTTTTCTTCGAAACACTGAAATAGGCAAGAAAACAGCAATATGGGTTGGGCCTTTGGTTAATAGGTTAGTCCCAAAAATAATATAAAAGGGTATAATAAAGCCCGTAAACATCCAAAACAGATAATATAATAGCATGAATGCTTCATAAATTATAGATACGTTGGAGACGTATCAGAAGGCCAATGAGGAAATGGTCACCGTGCTTCAACTGCAAAAGACGACGTTCCCTACGACCACGCCCGCTCGTATGGGCGGTTGATACGTCCATTTTGCATAATATTTTTCTATTGTTATTTATGTTGTTTTATTGAATAATAATGCATTTTGGAGTAATTATAATGCCTTTTCTCTCATAATATGGAAGGTATACACAAAGGGTGAGAATTCTGGCAGCTGGAAATCTGGAACTGAAAAAGCTATGTCACGCTACCTATTCTGCACAAATCCAAATGAGTTGAAACTTCAAGAGGAATTTTTATGGAATATTTGAGAAATATTGGAGCAAATAAGTACCAGAGGGGGCCCACTAGGTGGGCACAACCCACCTGGGTGCGCCAGGTAGCCCAGGCACGCCCTGGTGGGTTGTGCTCACCCAAGCCCACCTCCGGTGCCCCTCTTTTGGTATATAAGTCATTTTGACCTAGAAAAAAAATAAGGGGAGGACTTTCGGGATGAAGCGCCGGCTTCTCGAGGCGGAACCGGGGCAGGAGGACTTTTCGCTGGGGGAAGTTCCCTCCTGGAGGGGGAAATCATCGTCATCATCATCACCAACAACTCTCCCATATTGGGGAGGTCTATCTTCATCAACACCAACTCCTCTCAAACCCTAGTTCGTCTCCTGTGTTCAATCTTCGTACCGGAACTATAGATTGGTGCTTGTGGGTGACTAGTAGTGTGGATTACATCTTGTAGTTGATTACTCACTTGTACGGATCGGTGCTATACAAACGGCTTAGAACCCCTTTTCGCGACGACATTTGGAACCATAGCCTAGTGAGTGTGGGCGATTAGGGGGTCCTTCCCACACGACCCAGAAACCGTCGGGGATATGCCCTCCTGGCACACACGCTCGGCAAAATGAGGTCGTGTGCGACCGGAGAGCAACCAAATACGGTTATACGTACAGTAGTGCTCAAAAAATACAATTATACGGGTGAAATCATTTCCGATCGTAAGTATATCCCACACAGTCAGTCCCTGCAAATGTTTCCGTTCGTATATACATCCCACATAGTCGTTGCAAGGAAAAAGTTTCCGTTTGTAGGTACATCACACACAATTTTCCCCATTAAATCATTTGTGATGGCGTTCCCATCGCACACAATATTGAAAAAATTATCGTTTGCGTTATTGAAAGCATCACACACGGTGCGTAGAAGAAACTATGTGGCAAAGGCTATCCATCACACACAGTTTTCATGCGGTAAACGTTTGCGCAAGCTGGCCTAATGCAAACAGTTTTGAAGAGAATGTCGTGTGTGATTGTTCATAGATCCAACACGGTTTACTCCTAGAAACTGTGTGTGTTGCCTTAGGTCATCGCCCATGGTATTTTCCCAATAACCGTTTGCAATAGCAAAAACCAATTAGTAGGCTAATTCGCCATTAGCAGACTAATTTCCCTATTATTACTAATCAATTTATTAATCTAATTGACATTCATATTAAACACATAATATATTTCATTCCCATATTAAGGAAGCAGGATTTCATAATTGAAATACATCAGAGTACAACATGATAGCTTCAGCACTCAGATATCCCATTACACAACTGCACGGACACCAAGTTTCGCATGACCTTTTGAAATTAGCATCATAGACGGTACATAGACATATGCATCTCATCGGGAAAACTGTTGAAGCGGAAGGCGAATATTGAGCCTTCATTGATGTTGAAGGTCTCTTAATTGACCAGTGCCTGTGGATGTTCCTGTGGATGATTGACCATCCATCCTTCGTCCTCTTCAGGAACACTTCAATATTGAACCGTGGGTGTTGTATGGAAACCCTCCTCGCCTCCTGACCATAGAAGTGGTTTGAGAGGTAATCATCAATGAACTGCTTTGGAAAGTCCTAAAAACACAGATGTGCATAAATATCTTCTCTATATTGGAAATGGGGCAAAGGAATAAAAAAAGGCAAGGTATAATAGTTAGTACTATCTTGTAGTGAACTGATGTCTTCTTCATTGTGCAGACAAAGATCTTGTTGTTTTTTGTCTCCAATTTCTTTATCCTAACAATCTTTCTGAGTTTCTTGACTTGATTGATATTCATGGACAACTCATTTCCCCATATGCAGAAAGGGTTGAACAGTGAGTCAAAACCTCTGACAGCAGGACCTACATGTGCAAGACCAAATTATTAAAAACCTAAGTATTAGAATGGTTCCTGCAATTGCACAATAATGTGCTATTAGATAACGGACCATGCACGTGCTAACCTCGATTGTAAACCTTAGTGCTTCCCATTATATTGTTTCCCTGCAACACATATAAGGTAGTTAGTCATCAGGTTAAGTAAGGGTTCGCATGCTATCAGTAAAATATGTTGATGAAAAAATAAGCACATTGCAAATTCATCAGATTAATTCAAGCCACATGGAAAACCCATTTATGCAAACCAAGCAAGATTAAGAACTAGGAAATATAGCACTTGTATGTGTTTCTCATGTATTAAGTGCAGCCAAATTCGATTTATTCCTCACATGCACAACAATAAAAAATTCCAACCACGACAATTGGACATCGCATTGCAGAATTGAACCAAGCAGTTAACTAAACACCACAACAAATGAACCAAACATTAACTGAGCACCACATTGCACAATATAACATACTCCTGATAGAAGATCAGACAGTTAACCAAACCAAGCATGCTTAACAACTTGGAAATATAGCAATTGTATTTGTTTCTCATGTATTTAGTACAGCAAAATTCGATTTACTTCTCACATGGTTTACAATAACAGAATGCACCCACAACTATTGGACATCGCATTGCAGAATTGAACCAAACGGTTAACTAAACACCACAACACAAAGGAACCAAACGTTAACCGAGCAACACATTGCACAATGTATAACCAAACCAATCATGCTTGAAAACTTGGAAATATAGCAATTTTATTTGTTTCTACTGTATTTAGGACAGCCAAATTCGATTTACTTCTCACATGGTATACAATAACAGAATGCGCCCACAACTATTGAACATCGCATTGCAGAATTGAACCAAACAGTTAACTAAACACCACAACACAAATGAACCAAACATTAACTGAGCACCACATTGCACAATGTATAACCAAACCAATAATGCTTGACAACTTGGAAATATAGCAAGTGTATTTGTTTCTCATGTATTTTGTAAAGATAAATTCAATTTATTTCTCACATGGAAGACAATACAAAATTGCAGCCTGAAGAATTGAACATCACATTTGCATAATTGAACCAAACAGTTACCTGAAGACGACAACTAATTAACCAAACAATTAATAAGTGAGCACCACACTTCACGACATATAGAACGTATACACAGGAGCAACAAATTGCATGGTAAAATTAGATAGCACAATTCACTAGAATTTGTTAAGGAAAGGCAGGAGCAGCACACGCAACGGGTAAACCGAGCATGCTTAACCGGCGTAGCTAGCAAATGGCAAGGTGCTCCTCCAAGATCTGGGGGTCGGCACGAATGGCAGCCATCGCGACCTCATCGGCGCGTGCGGCCGCGATTTGCTTCTCCGCTGCCAAATGCTCCTTGAGATCCTGGCTATACTGCATGCACCATGGCTTAGGATGGTGCTTATTTGGTGGCGGGGTCGGTGATTTGGGTGGAAGGTGTCGCGCTCGCGCCGGCGGTTGGGGCATGTGGGATGTGGAAGGAGGAGGACGGGGTTCGGGTGTGGATTACCTTCCTGGATAGGCGAGGCCGAGCAGCGTGAAGGAGGGTCGTCGGCGAGGAGGCGACGCTGCAAGCAAGGAGTGAAGGTTTTAACTTGGAAAGGAAGGCGGAAACAGGGGAAATGTGGCTTTTGGTAAGGGGGAGGGGGCGGGGAGGTAGATATTTCCGCGGAAGCCGAAAATTTGGAATGCTTCAGCGAAAAACTGGCGCGCAAAGTGTCATCAGATACGGTCCCTTATTCAAAACTGTGTATGATATGTGAACATCACAAACGGTTCAGATAGCTTAACCCGTGTGCGATGAGTTTGAACGTTAAAAATTTTGGTTCCAATTTCCCTGGTTGCAGTGCTCATCCACATCATTGCATAATTTGGGTACACAAAGGAGACTACAGCACACCCACACTTCTTAATCGAGCAAGTTCAGCAAATAAATAGAGCTAGCTGGCCTAAACATTACTCTAACAAATTAAAGTCTGGCGCTCTTAATTAAACAAAACAAAGAGTACTACTACGGCTAGTGCTCGTCGATCTCCGTCGCCTCCTCCATGTCTAGCTCACGCCCGACGGTCTCCTGGGGAAGGAGCTCCATGGCATCCATACCACCATATTAGGCAAGCATCTCGCCATCCGCGTCCACCATATCTTTGGAAAAGGCCGCCACGAGCTGGGCGTGGGCGGCCGCGATCTAGGCTTGGACGGGCTCCGTTGTCGCAAGGTATGCGGCGGAGGAACGGACAGCTGCTCGAACGCTCTCGGCGATTGCCAACTCTTCGGCCGTGGGATGCGGATCGTAGTCGGAGAAGGTTCGTTCGATTTGTGCGGTGACCACCACGAGCTGGGCGTGGGCGGCCTCCATCAGGGCTAAGGCTGCCACTGTGGAATGGACAGTTGTTGTGCCGCTCTCGCCAGATGATATCCCCGAGGCATATGTTGCTGCCGCCACCTGAGAAGCAACAGTGACCGTTTGGGCTGCCATGCCCGCCCGGTCACAGATTGCGGTCATGCTCAAGCACCTTGTTAGCAAGCGGCATGGAGGCTGCGGCCACGCTCTTGCCGGAGTGGGCCGCCGATGTTGCCCTCATGACGCGGGTCCACATTCCCATCTTTCACCGGCGACGATTAAATAGTGAGATGATATTTGGGCAGCGAGCTAGTGTGCTTGACACGCCTGCTATGGACTGTAGCCGACGCACCTTCTCGCATAAGCCATAGGCGTACTATACACCGACGGTGCTCCAGGATATTTTGTACTGCATCTCACACGGTTGGTGATAATAAATTGTGTCGGATCAACTTGATTTTTAATTTTTATTTGAATTACAGAATGGGGCCACAGTGTCAATGTACGGTGTTTGAATTGCTAGACCTTTTATCTGCAGTGAACATGCAACTATATGTGTGTCATAAAAAAATTGGAATTGTTTAGGGTTCCTTTGTACATTTTTATACGGTAACTTGGTTTTCTAGGCATTTTAGGTGCACAATTCAAAATTAAACCACATGCTCTAGTCCATAAAACGGGTTGCAAAATCAAATGTTTGTCCTTGATTGCAAGCTTAGGTCACATGCAAGAAATGGGAATGAATGTCAAACACCTTGACACTGTCGCTCATCCGCTAACATTGAGATACATGCTTTTAACATTCTAGTAAATCGAGAAATCGTCCAAAATTCATGAAACTTGGCATGATATCATGGAACGGCAGCAGCATGCCATGGTAAAAATGTTGTCCCATTTGGGGCATGTGTGGGGTATAAGCTTCTCGCAAACCAGAGCTTCTCTCACAGCAAGCCTAATGGTTTAAGTAGGGTACGTGCCACCTTGGGGGACGAAACGATATATGTTGCCTCTTCTTACTTTCAAAATGATTCTCGTGTCAACATAGAACAACACCAGTGTTGAGTCAATTTTTGGGATTTTTCGGGGTTCGTTTTGACATTTTGATGCATTAATTGCATTTTCAATGCATTTATGAGCACAATTCAAATTTGAACTACATGAACATGCTCTAATGCATATAAATTGGTTGAAAATTCAAATATGTGTCCTTGGTTGCATGCTTAGGTCCCATGCAAGAAATGGGAATGAATGTAAAACACCCTGCCACCGGCACTCGGCCGCAAACATTGACATTCCTGGTTTTTAAATTCTAGTAATACCAAAACTCATTTCAAATTCATGAAACTTGGCATGTTATCATGGAGCGGCATCAACATGTCGTGGTAAAAATATTTTCCCATTTGGGGCAGGTTTGGGGATATGCTTCTCACAAACCAAAGGTTCTCACAACAACCCTGATGGTTTCAGTAGGGAACATCCCACCTTTGGGGACGAAACAATATCCGCTGCCTCTTATTGATTTCAAAAAATTTCTAGTGTCAACATAGAACAATAGGAGTGTTGTGTCAATTTTTGGGATTTTTTAGGGTTCGTTTGGACATTTTTATGCATTAATTGAGTTTTCGATGCATTTATGTGCATACTTCAAATCTGAACTACATGCACATGCTCTAATGCATATACATTGGTTGAAAAATCAAATCTTTGTCCTTGGTTGCATGCTTAGGTCCCATATACATTGGAATGAATGTCAAACACCCTGCCACCGTCACTCGTCTGCAAACATTGAGATTCCTGGTTTTTAAATTCTAGTAAATCCAAAACTCGTCTGAAATTCATGAAACTTGGCATGCTATCATGGAGCGGCATTGACATACCATGGTAATTTTTTTGTCCCATTTTGGGGCAGGTTTGGGTATAAGCTTCTCACAAACCAGAGCTTCTCACAACAAGCCTGATGGTTTCGGTAGGAATGCCCCATCTCTGGGGAAGAAATGATATCTCCTGCCTCTTATTGCTTTCAAAAAATTTCTAGTGTCAACATAGAACGACATGAGTGTTGTGTTAAATTTTGCAATTTTGGGGGTTCGTTTGGACATTTTTATACATTAACTGGGTTTTCTAGGCATTTTATGTGCATAATTCAAATTTGAATTACACGCACATGCTCCAGAGCATATAAATTGGTTGAAAAATCAAATCTTTGTCCTTGGGTGCATGCTTATGTCCCATGCAAGAAATGGGAATGAATTTCAAACAATAGGGCATTGTTGATTGCCGACAAAATGTTGAGATACTTTGTTTTTAAATTCTAGCAAATCCAAAACTCGTCTGAAATTCACGAAACTTGGCATGCTATTATGGAATGGCACCCGACATGTTGTGGTATTTTTCGTGTCCATTTTGAGAGAAGAAGCACTCGAATAACAGCCAACAAAGGCATTTTCAAACAAATAGTTGCCACTCTAATCTCGCAAACGTTTGTATAATTCAAATCATGTGCGTTATGTTAACCATTCACGTGACGCCACGTGTCTTCGTTCTAATGGCTATAGGAGATGTCGTGCGGACAACTGCTTGACTGAGCGGGAGGCGTGCAAGCGCAGTCCGGTGCACAGGCTGACCGAGAGGCGTGCAAGCTGTCCTCCAATGCGCAAGCTCACCAGGAAGAGTGTGAGTTGTACGCTGCGCAGGCTCACTAGGAATCGAGCCCTTTGACTTCCATGGTCGCCCGCCTTCCTCTCCATTAATGGCGCCCGAGCCGCTACTTAATACGGGCAGCCTTACTGTTCGCCTCCCATTCCCCTCCGTCCCGCAGACGTCGCAGAAGGATCATCTTCCACTAGTCTTCAAGTTTGGTGAAATCGACTCCGAGCTGGAGGAGAAAGAAAATAAGGAGGAATGGGGCCTCATGGACATGGCCCAGAACGAGTTGGCCGCGGCTGTTGCTGGCACCGCTCCTGTCCCAGCTCCCATCCCCGCGCCCGCGCCAGCGACCATCCCCGTAGCATTGACGGGCTGGTCGCCGAGCACTGTCGCAGAGCTAGAAGCCGCGGGCGTCACCGAGATGACCCTGGACCCGCGTGAGCTCGTGTACATGCCAGTGCCAGCGCCAGCACCCATGCGTGTGCCCCCCCCCCCACCCACCGCGGCACCAGTCCCCGTGTGTTTGGCTGCACCCGCCGCACCCGTGCACGTGCGCGTGCCCCCCTCAGCGGCATGGGATGCCGCCGTCGACCGCTGCCTCTCAGCGCACCAGCTGCCATCCTCCCGCGCCCCGCCCGTCGACCGCGCAACGACATGATGTTTGATTTACAAGTTAAGAACATTCTGAGCTGCCTTGAAGACTTTAACAATAGTGTATCGAAGGACGACAACGACAAGGACGGTGCGGCACGCCGCCTCTGCCACCGCCCGAAATAGTTTTTTTCTTGGGTTTAATATTGTATCTTGATCGCAAACTTTTGAGTTAGAACACCCGTATGCAAACTGACAGCTTCCCCAGGAAGCCAAGGGAAAATGTGCCGAGTAGGATTTGTGCAGCTGTTGATCGCAAACATTTTAGATAGAGCACATGTATGCAAAGCGAGAGCAGGGTTTGTGCATCTCTTCAACGCAAACGGTTGTTTTGGATGACCCGTGTGCAACCACTTACAAACAATTTGGTAAGATTTACATCTGTCATATTGGGTATGTTGCCATTTGTCAAACTTGAAAGATTGGCATTTCTTGATCTAGTAACATTGCCATTTGTCAACCTTGTAACACTACGATTTGTCAAAATATGCAGCTAAAAATCACTAGCACTATCCAATTTTTGCAACGAAAATTCAGTAATTAAGCATAGATTCCATTCATAGATTAAGCAGTCGTGCTTAATTTATACAAATAGTTCAACACGACAGCTGAACCGACCAAACTTTTCCCCAATTGTTGCCAACCACGTAATGAAATAGCTAGTTCTACTTTATATACTAGCTAATTTTAAGTACGTTGTACATTTCCACCACATCTATAGTCAGATGAACTGAACAAAATAGCCCGTAAATACTACTACTAGTAGTACGGAGGGGCTTTGTACTACTTCTGGTAGCCTCTCCTCTCTCGAGCACGCTCAGTAAGAGGAATAGGAGGAGGAGCCTACCGACGAGATGGACAAATGCAATACGGTGCTTGCCGCTGCTGCACGTTCGACGGCACTCGCCAGCTCGAACGCTCACTGCCGCTCCAGACGAACCCTCTCGAAGCGGTAGTTCTCCTCGTAGATCTCCTGATTCCTCGCATCTGAGGTGGCGTGTGCCGCGGCCACGGTGGTGGTAAGGCTCTTTGCGTGCTTGGCGAGCCGCTCCTCCTCCTCCCGCAGGAACTCGGTGTAGCGCGCAAGGTCCCTGATGCACGGGCCGGCATCCACCTCCGCCTCCCGCCTTCGGGCGGTGGTAGCGGAGCGGGTGATGACCCCAGCGGTCGACGGTGGGCTGGTGACCAGGGCGGCTGACGATAGGGTGGCGGCCATGACCACCACCTTCCGCCTTCGGGCCACGATAGCGGAGCGGGTGATGGCCATGGTGGCCGGCAGTGGGCTGGTGGCCACGACGGCCACCTCCCGCTTTCGGGCCACGGCGGTGGAGTGGGCTATGGTCCTGGCTTTCAACAGCGGTCTGGCAGCAACGACGGCTGGTAACAGCTGCCGATCGACACCGGCGGCGGAGCGTGTGGTGGGTGTTTCGCACAAACCCAACAAGGACGCCACACGCACTACACTACGCCGGGGACTACGCCACCGCCGCGGTGTAGCCTCCCAGCTGGAGCTGTCGTCTGATGACAATAGAGTGGCTGAGCAACCACGACGGACCGGTGCCATTGGCGATTGTGGAAGAAGCACACGAGATAAGGTACAGGGAGGGAGGGGAAAATGCGACGCAGGACTCGCCGGCCGTGAGGGTTTTTATAGCAGGCTGGTAAGCATTTGGGATTTTGGGGGATTACACCCAATCGGGCGGGAAGCTTGCGAGGGAACCTACGAGGTTGCGCGGGAATGGGCTCACCGACGATTCATTGGCGCCACCGTTTGGCAAAAAGAACGCTCTCGCGCGCTTCGCAAACTTGCGCTGTAAGCCGTCTGTGGCAGCGGGGTGACAAGACGTGTGAGAGGAGGACGAAAGGCCACGTACACATACGGGTAATAAAAAAATGTTTGTGATTGAATTACCTACTATACACCCGTCTTGGTTTATAAGTAGGATTTAACTAATAAAATACAAATACATGTCGCCAAAGATTATATTGTTGGATTCGTATTTGAACATAGTTTCCAATTATATAATTTTTATAACATGCATTAACATTTTGTTGGTTAAATTTGAGGGCAAAGTATGGCACATAATATAAAGGGGACTATACACCAATACGGAGGTTGTAGCACACGGCCGCTCTCTACACAGCGACGCAAGTGTCGGTTGGCTTGTAGGCGACCATTTCCTGAGTGTTCAACTTCTCTATGCGTGTGGTTGCTTGCGGTTGAGTCGGCCACCGCACGCTCTGCTCGCGTCCCTCCATGCGCGCTCTGCCCTCTCGCGTCCCTCCTGATCTCTGCCCTCATCCCTCTGGATGCTCTGCCCTTGTCCCTCCACGCACGCTACTAGTGTTTGGGGCCGGCGCATGATCATGCATGTTTGTGTGCATGCGGTTGTGCCGAGTGCGGCTCCACAATGCAGTTACCCGATGCAAAAATTGCCATGCGGATGCATCGAGAATCCAGGATGCCCGGCCCCCATTTATTCCTGTGGCCATTTACCTTCATCTCTCACGTCACACAACACAATAAGCACCTCTACGACGACACATGCAGAGAGGACATCCAGCGATTCCAACAGCGATCCCCGTGGCTCCAATGGCGCTCCCAGCAGCCGACGACGACAACGGCAGGCAATTCACCATGCATCACTTAGTGTACGCCCGTGCGAGGGAGAAGGCCCTCTCAGTGGTGTACATGAACGATCCGGTGTCGGTGGAGAGCCCCATCCAAACTATGGAGTAGTTCCTTGCCGAGGACAAGTACCAAGTGGTCGGCTTCGACCTCGAGTACACCACCGATCGTGTCAGCCACGATCAAAAGGTTGTCATCGCCCAATTGTGCGTGCGACATGACGTCCTCGTCTACCACTGCCACCTGGCCACAAGGCCTTGTGAGCATTTCTCCAGTTTTATCAAGAGCTCCAACTACAAGTTCGCTGCGGTGGACACCACCAACGATCTAAAAGTGCTCAAGGTTTCAGGGTTCGACACTCTTACTTATCAAAAAGGCTACAATTAACCCCATATACTTGTGGGTCATCAATGGTCATAGTGCCATCGACACCGCCTGATCAACTCTTTCCACCATGTGAAATCTAATCATGGATCAAACACCCAAAGAGACCAGAAAATCGTCCACAAGGCAGAACCCTAGATCCGGATGACCGAAGGAGGGATTGGCAAGAAGAAGAGGGGGATTTGCTTCACCGCCCACAAGGGAGGTACAGCAACATCTTCATCCATGTCGTCCACACCATCATCATCATCATCATCATCATCCTTATCATTGGTAACATTAAGAACCCTAGTGGATCATCGTGTGTGTTATTTGAATCATTCATGCATGTATGCCATCAATCTTGTCATGATGTTTGTTGTCTCCATGTGTGAGTAGACCCCTAGTTCCCGGGGATATGGATGAACCTTGGTATGTGTAAGATCTGAAACGTTACTATGGATATGAGATTCCTTATTGAATGCTTAGTTTAATAACTTCGTGAATGTTGTGAAGGGGCCCCACTCAGCATTTGTGCCTTATAGCCAGGAAGTATAACACTGTCGTTGTGAAGAGCTAGGATGTGAAGGTAATTCGAGGTGACAGTAAAAGCCTATCGCTCCTAACCATTGCAGTTGATAGGGGAATTACAGAAAACCCTTAGATAGGTCGCGTCCATGAGGGAACCCTTAATTATCATGAGTTGTAACTTTCTGGGGTAGATTATGATAGTGACGTGCGAGGCATGAAGTCTACTTAGAGTAGAACGTGTACTGTACCCGGCTCCGCCCATCATAATCGTCAATAGTGGGTCAAGTATCCATCCCATACTATGCCCAGGCATGGTGCACTAGAAAGATACCAATGTGGATTCCGGACTCCCTGAGAACACCTTACTCCTCTATTGTTTCGTCAGTCACTTTAGTCATTATTATTTATTTACTTTTATGTTATTTACTTCAAAATTTCACTACATTACTCGGTCATAATTATTTACCTCCCTCACTTTGCTTCAAGTCTACAATTATCTACATGCATAAAAATACATATTCACTACAAGAGACAAAAGACTAATTTTTGTGCTCCCTGTGGGATGGATATTCGTACTTTGAAAAGGCTACAACTAAACCATGTACACTTGTTGGCCATTCGGATCAAATCCCACTTTATGATCAAATTTTTCGCTAATTTATATTGAATCTTTTGAAGTTTCTTTGCTGCATAATTAAGTAGTCATGTATGCTCTCCGATCTATTTGTCGTCTCTGGCCAAGTTGATTGGTAGTTCTTTAGAGAGAATTGTGCATCGTAGTGGGTTCAATCTTGCGGTGAACTATCCCAGTGACTGAAGGGAAACTGACACATATTGTATTGTTGTTACTAAGGATAAAATGATGGTTTCTTTATCACACTTGGATGTTAGTTTTATTGCCTACATTATGTCATCATGCTTAACGCAATGCTCTGTTTCTCATAAACTTAATACTAAGAGATGCATGCTAGTTAGCGGTCTTGGGTGGAGTATTAGGTGTAGATGCATTTGATAAAGGACTACATGTTGTAATGCCAATGCAATATTATGCCATGAATGATCATTGTCATAAATATAAATACTACAATTTAATCACTGCCTAACTGTAAGTTGTTCACCACCATAGTTATGCTGCTTGGAGAGATGTCTATAGAGAATCTACGGCCCTGTGGTCTATTTTTCATTACTGGAAACATCATAAAATTACTTTTCTCTGTTGTCCCCTAAGACCCGCAGGCCGCAAATCATCATCATGTTATGAGGTGCAGAATAATTTTGGTGTTATAAATGCCAAGTCTACACTACATTACTCAGCATGAATCAAACTATGAGCCATATCATTAGTAAATAAATTAACTTTTATCTTCAAATGCCCATATACTTTCGGGAAAGATAACGCCCATACGTCAGTCTTTTATGTCACTGCCTGAATGTCGTGCCAACAGTCGGATCTGGAGCATGCATCTTGCCATAAGGAGGGCAATGTCACATCATTCTGGCTCGTTTGGTGGTTAGTGAGATGTGATCGAATGAGTTCTTCTTTCTTTTTGTCCGTCTTCTCTTTCACTGCCACTCTCTTTCTCATTATCACCATGCCCCTGCGTCTTATCCCTAGCGACCCAATCCTGACGACCAAACCCCGACTGCCGCGCGCGGCGGTGCGAACTGCGATGGCTGAGTTGTGGTGGGCTATGCGAAGTCCGTGCGGCTCACGGCCGAGGACGCCCCCTTCACCCATTACCTACTATTGGGAAACGTACCATGCAATTTCAAAATAAATCCTACGCTCACGCAAGATCTATCTAGGAGATGCATTGCAATGATAGGGGGAAAGTGTGTCTACGTACCCTCGTAGACCGAAAGCGGAAGTGTTTGACAATGCGGTTGATGTAATCGAACTTCTTCTAGCTCGGACCGATCAAGTACCGAGCGTACGGCACCTCCGAGTTCTGCACACATTCAGCTCGGTGATGTCCCTCGACTTATTGATCTAGCAAGTTGTCGAGGTAGCAGATGAGTTCTATCAGCACGACGGCATGGTGACGGTGATGGTGAAGTGATCCACGCAGGGCTTCGCCTAAGCACTACAAAGATATGGCCGTGGGAGTAAACGGTGGAGGGGGCGCCGCACATGGCTAGGCAATTGTCTGGTGTGTGCTAGGGGCGCCCACCCCCCCCCATATATATATATATATAGGTGGGGGAGACGAGTCACGCCCAATATGCGATACTATCCTAAAGAGACTCGAAGGTCCCACCAAGGATAGAACCGCATATTGAAACGCTTTTGCAAGGTGGATATCATTACATCAACATTACATAATAGATGGGGATACATACAAGAGGCATACAATGCAACATGAATGCAACATCATCATACATAAGATCAACATCCGACTACGGATGAAACACAAACAGAAGCTCAAACAACATCCACCCTGCTAGCCCAGGCTGCCGACCTGGAACCTATCCCCTGATCGAAGAAGAAGCAGAAGAAGAACTCAAGACAAGCAAACATCGCTCTTGCGTCATGATCATCGCATAACCTGTACCTGCAACTATTGTTGTAGTAATCTGTGAGCCACGAGGACGCAGCAATCCCATTACCATGGGTATCAAAACTAGCAAAGCTTAAAGGGTAAGGAAGGGGTAAAGTGGTGAGGTTGCAGCAGTGACTAAGCATATATGGTGGCTAACATACGCAAATAAGAGCGAGAAGAGAGAGCAAGCGGAACGGTCGTGAAGCTAGCAATGATCAAGAAGTGATCCTGAACTCCTACTTACGTCAAACATAACCCAAAACCGTGCTCACTTCCCGGACTCCGCCGAAAAGAGACCATCACGGATACACACGCGGTTGATGCATTTTAATTCAGATCTGGTCTCAAGTTATCTACAACTAGACATTAACAAATTCCCATCTGCCCATAACCGCGGGCATGGCTTTCGAAAGTTTATACCCTGTAGGGGTGTCCCAACTTAGCCCATGAAAAGCTCTCGCGATCAACGAAGGATATACCTTCTCCCAGGAAGACCCGATCAGACTCGGAATCCCGGTTTACAAGACATTTCGACAATGGTAAAAAAAGATCAGCAAAGCCGCCCGATGCGCCGACAATCCCGATAGGAGCTGCACATATCTCGTTCTCAGGGCAACACCGGATGAGACATCCTACGAGTAAAACCAGACCTCGAGTTTCCCTGAGGGGGCCCCGCAGTCTACTCGGTTCGGACCAACACTTAGACAAGCATTGTCCCGAGGGGGCTAAAATAAAGATGACCCTCGGGTTGGCCGACCCAAGGGAAGGGTATAGGTGGTGGTGAGGCAAATGGTAAAACCAAGGTTGGGCCTTGCTGGAGGAGTTTTATTCAAAGCGAACTGTCAAGGGGGTCCCATAAATCACCCAACCACGTAAGGAAAGCAAAATCCGGGAACATAACAACGGTATGATGGAAACTAGGGTGGCAAGAGTGGAACAAAACACCAGGCATAAGGCCGAGTCTTCCACCCTTTACCAAGTATATAGATGCATTAATAATATAAGAGATATTGTGATATCCCAACATAATCTTGTCCACCATGGAGCAATCTTCAACTTCACCTGCAACTAGCAACGCTATAAGAGGGGGCTGAGCAAAAGTGGTAACATAGCCAAGGAATGGTTTGCTAGGAAGGGTGAAAAAGGTTAGAGGCTGACATGGCAATTTGGGAGGCTTGAGGAACAAGTGATAGGTAGCGCAGCATAGCGATAGAACGAAGCAACTAGCATAGCAATGATAGTAGTGAGATCCAGGGAAACGGTCATCTTGCCTGAAATCCCGCTAGGAAGAAGAACGAGTCCATGAAGAAGACGAACGGGAGTAGTCGAACGAATCCTCACAATCGTAACATTACCGGAACTAGGAAGCAACACCGGAAAGAAACAAACAAGATGGTAAATGCACGAGCATAAACATCGCATGATGCACAAACAAGTATGATGCATGTCCGGTTTAATGAGGCATGGCATGGCAAAGTGCACAAACAATACTACAAATTAAGTGAAGCTCAATATGCAACAATATTAAATGTTGATATTGACGAAACACCACATTCATTAATTTAGTTCACTCTTGTTTATGTACCCAACAATATTAAATGTTGATTAACATGGCAAGAGGTGAAGTATAACAAAACTACCTATCTAGGCAATTTTAAATGAGGCCGAAAGAACAAACAACAATTCCGGAAAATCCCCATGTGCATATTTTGAGTTTGGTACTGTTCTGCCTATAACATAATTTAAAGTTGTTAAACAGCAAAACAAAGTGCACCAAGTTAATCTATGCATTTTTCTAGCCCATTTACATATAAAGTTTATTTAAAACAGAGTTACGGTTATTTAGTTATGAAATAAATCATTTTAGCATGTGATTTATGCAAATTTAGGCAGACAACATTTTAAGCATTTTAAACATGGATGAAAGTGGCATATTGTGAAAGTACATGAAAAACTGACCAAGATGCATATATGACATGTTTCATTTGGATGCATGGATTTTTAGTTATTAACATTGCAAAACAGTTGCAGTAATGTAATTATGCAATAACTGGGAAAAAATAACTAAATGCACAGGCAGAAAGAAACCCACAGAGGGGTGTGGTCGATTGGGTGGAAGTGCAGCGCAACGACCAGCTGGGCTGAAACGTGTTTGTGCACTGTAGGGGTTCGTCCCTAGATGACACATTCTCTCGAACTGAATTGAACTGAAGAAACACGAACATGTAGCAAAAGGGAAAAAATGGGGGCGCACGGGACTTGATCCCGAGACCCCTTGGATACGAGCATGCGCTGTTAACTAGATGGACTACCATAGAACTCTGCTAAGAAGTACCTGATGCTCGAGATGAACTGTGCTCTGGCTTTGACCTAACGAAACTGAAAACGGAAACACAGATGGCTCGCTCTGTGGCCGTGGCTGAAAGCAAACGAGCAGCGGAACTTGCTGATGCAGGAAGGGTGAGTGTGCATGTGGAAGAACTGAAACAACAACAAAAAGGAGATGGGTTTGAACCCAGGACCTCACGAATGGATGCATCTCTACTAGCAACTGCGCTATCTGCTTGTTAGTGGAGGAAAAGAGCCATGACTCTTTTTGAAGCAAAAGGCATGGCCTTCTTCTCCAGGGAACACACGGGGTACTCGGAGGTGTCGTCGGCGAGCAAACGCGGCAGCGACTGCGGCTAGAAGACAATGGCGGGCGTGCGGAAACTGGTGAGGGTGTGCGTGCAGCGACTCGAGCTAGAGCTCACGCTCGACTAGGGCGCGGTCATGGCGAGATGGTGGCGACAGACACTAGGTGGGCATGGGGAGGATTCAGGGTGGACGCGGTCCGGGCCGGTCCGGTCCCTGACCAAGCCTCCCTTTGGACCGGCCGAAACTGGCCCGGACCGGACCGGACCGAGCTTACATGCGGTCCTGTTTCCCAGGACCGGACCGGCTGCACCTCAGCTCGGTGCGGACCAAGGGGACCGACTGGACCGTGTACAGTTTGTGCGTGGGAGTGCACTGGGAGCCTTTTTAGTACGCATTTGACAGCAAATTCGAACATATAGATTATTAGGTTGCATTTACCATGGCCGGCACCCCCCCTTTCCTTATCTGCCGGAGGGGGAAGGAAAGAGAGGGGGAGAAGGAAGGAAGGGGAATCATATTCCCTCTTTTTCCTTTCCCTTCCCCTATTTCCTTCTCCTTCTTGGCCGGCCCATATGGGGGAAACACCAGCCCATTGTGGCTGGTGTGTTTCCCCTCTTGGCCCATAAGGCCCATATCTTTTGTCGGGGGTATCCGGAACCCCTTCCGGTGACCCGATATATACCCAGTACCCCCTGGAACACTTCCGGTGTCCAAATACCATCGTCCTATATATCAATCTTTACCTCTCGACCATTTAGAGACTCCTCATCATGTCTGTGATCTCATCTGGGACTTCGAACAACATTCGGCCACCAAATCACATAACTCATATAATACTATATCGTCATCGAACATTAAGCGTGAGGACCCTACGGGTTGGAGAACTATGTAGACATGACCGAGACACCTCCCACGTCAATAACCAATAGCGTAACCTAGATGCCCATATTGGCTCCTACATATTCTATGAAGATCTTTATCGGTCGAACCATTATGACAACATATGTAATTCCCTTTGTCTATTGGTACGTTACTATCCCGAGATTCGATCGTAGGTATCTTCATACCTAGTTCAATCTCGTTACCGGGAAGTCTCTTTACTCGTTCTGTAATACATCATCCTATAAGTAACTCATTAGTTACTTTGCTAGCAAGGCTTCTTATGATGTGTATTACTGAGAGGGCCCAAAGACACCTCTCTGATACTCGAAGTGAAAAATCCTAATCTCGATCTATGCCAACCCAACAAACACCTTCGGAGATACCTGTAGAGCATATTTGTAATCACCCAGTTATGTTGTGACGTTTGATAGCAAACAAGGTATTCCTCCGGTATCCGGGAGTTGCATAATCTCATAGTCGAAGGAATATGTATTTGATATGAAGAAAGCAATAGCAATAAAACTGAACGATCAATATACTAAGCTAACAGATGGGTCATGTCCTTCACTCCTAAGGATGTGATATTGTTCATCACATGAAAACACGTGTCTATGGTTAGGAAACTTAACCATCTTTGATTAACGAGCTAGTCTAGTAGAGGCTTACTAGGGACACGATGTTTTGTCTATGAACTACAAAAAAAAATACACTTCCGTGATGATACGTGTTTGCCATAGTAGGTCGCGTTTTTTGTCATGCATGTACATCCATGACGACTTTATGACAGAATCAAGATAGTCATACCTGTGTTGTCGTAGAAGTGTTCCATGACATTACCAAAATTATCATCACGGAAGTTTCCACTTCCATGATGATAAATCGTGCGTCACAGAAGTGCTTTCGTCAAGGGTGACTGACACATGGCATCCATCGTAACGGAACGCCGTTAAGCTATCGGGTCGGGTTTTGGGTCGGATAACCTGTTAACATCCCCGACCAATGGGAATTTTCCACGTGTAAAATCATCATCGGCTCAAGGAGACACATGTCAGCTCCGCATTGGCACAGGTGTCACTCATCCAATGGGCGAGACGTGCCTATGATATGTTGACATGTGGACTGGCCCATCAAGTTTAAATGGGCCATCCCAACTAAAGGCCCACAACATTTTGCGGACCATAATGGGCCGTCCCAGCTAAAGGCCCATGAGATTTTGCGGACCATAATGGGCTGGCCCAGCTAAAGGCCCACAAGATTTTGCGGGCCATAATGGGCCGGCCCAGGTAAAGGCCCACAAGATTCTTGCAGATCATAATGGGCCGGCCCAGCTAAAGGCCCACGAGATTTTGCCGACATTAATGGGCCGGCCCAACTGTAGGCCCACAAGATTTTGAGGACCCTAGTAGGTGGCCCATTAACTGGCTGGCATGTTTTGGGCCAAATCTCGGCCCATATTTGATCCGGTCCATTAATGGCCTGCCACGTTCCGGGCCTAATAATGGGCCATATCAGATCCGTCCCGTTAAAATCCTACCACGTTCTTGGCCAAATTACGGCCCAGATCAGGTCCGGCCCTTTAAGAGGCTTTGGGCTAAATTATGGCCCATATCAGATTCGGCCCGTCAACTGGACGCTATGCTTTTGGACCCACTTGCTAAAGGCCCATTTAGTAACTCGGCCTGATATTAGTTTTGGCCTATTAAGGGCCCATTTAACATTTTGGCCCTATATTAATTTCGGCCTGTTAAAAGCCCGTCATATAGTTGGGCCTAACTACGGCCCGGTTTGCATCCGGCCTGCTCACAGCCGATATCTGATTGGGCCAAACAAGGACCGAGACAATTTTGGCCTGTTAAAAGCCCATGATTTGATTCGCACAATCATGGGCCGGGGTCCATTTCGGGCTGCTGCCGGCCCGTGAGCTGTTCGACACGTTTCAGGCCCAACCTACTTCTCAGCCTCCTAAAAGCCTATTGAGTTTTCTTGCGAAAAGAGGGTCGGGGTTTACTCGGCCTATTAAAGGCCCGAATCTACTAGTGGTCGGGTTTACTTTTGGCCTTTTAATGGACCAAGATGACGGGGCCCATGATGCGGATCATACATCGTGATTGCATGACGACCCAATTATGTACCGTAATTTTACAGTTTGGCCGGTTTACTGTGAAGACAGGATATATATACAGTAAAATAACTGAGGCATCGTGAATAAGAAAAAAACCTAGACTATACAATAAAGAAATTGCGGCATATTCCATCCACTGGGCATCAAAGTATGCCACTATGATAATAAAGCACAAGCAGACAGCAGATTACATACACTGGGCATCAAAGATCGCCACCAGTGCAAATAAACACGCCGACAAAATAATATACAAAACTGACAGCACTTCAATAGAGTTCAAGAAAGGTTAGCCCTGCTGGCGAGCTGTAGCGCAAGCAGCTGAGCAAGCTAATGAGACTGCGCTTGTTTAACACTTATATCTTCCTTGATCTGAAAGATAAACAAGTAGACAGATGATAGGTTTTGCACATAAAAGTATCAGTGCTGACAATTCATCACATTTCTTACTGACGAATAAAGTGACATGGTTTAAAATTGCATTAACACAATATGGTATTGTTCAGGTCAAGACATGGCAGGAAATGACATTGTCAAGGAGATGGCAGCTTCACGACACCACTGGATTACAGATCAAGAACTCATAAGTGTCAATAGTTAGTGTGCTGTCAATTTATCCCATTTCAGATTGGCAAATAAAGAGACGGTTTAAACAATAGTAGAATGATATGACATTGTTCATAGTTAAGACATTGCTGAATATGACATTGTGCTGTAGTGGGTAGGTTCACCACACCACTGGATTACGGATCAAGAACGAAAGCATACATGCAGTGCAAAAGAAGATCACTTGCTCTGTATAGTTTAATTTACATGGTATGAAGAAGGAACTTGGTTGTACAACTGAAAACTTAAATTGAGAAGGACAAACTTTTGTCTATGAACTACATAATAAACTTTAAACATGCAATTTGATGCAAACACCAAAAATAAACAGTTGTTGCAGTCATGCCTAACCAAATATACACAACAAAGTTTGAAGGCTTGAGAAGGACAAACTTACATTATTGGTGAAGACGGGCTCTATAAAGCCCTTGTCCATGCTGATGGGGGGCAATTCAAGAAGTTTACCACCGAATCTTCTTCATAAGCATTGCCTTTATTCTACATTTTGTTAAGAGTAAATATAGATGTGATAATATACGAAAAAATGGAGAATATTTAAGATAAGATGAAGAGTGATGCTACATAACCAAGTAGCTATAAATGTAAGTGCAGCAATATAGGCAAAAGGTACAGCTAAGAGCAATGCACAGCTAAACTTCTTCAAGTACCAACATTATGGTAAGAGTAAATATAGATCTGATGTGTAGAAAATGGAGGGCAAAGGAAAATAAGTTGTAGAGTGATGGAACATGAACAACTACCTATCAATATAAGTATGCTGATAAAGGACATCATGTACTTATAAGAACAATGCAGAGCTAAAAAAATTCACTGGCATTGGATATATTCTACACTAATGTAACCATTCATATAGATCAGATAATTTGGAGCGAACAATTGATAAGCAAGCTATCATCCATACTGCTGTCACATAATGAACCAGGTATGTATGCAAGTACAGTGATATAGGACAACAGGTACTAACAAGAGCAAAGAAGTGGGCAGCATATTTGCGATATCCTGTCGTTCTTTTCAAACCGGAATTCTTCTTCGAGCAGGTTTCCTGCAAAAAAGGATCCATAAGGCACATGCGGAAAAGTAGAAGTTCAAATTGTCATGTGATTTCATAGATAGCACCTCATCTTGGGAACGAGACCAGTGCATAATAAGGTTTTTCCATTCAATGTCTTCTAAATTTAGCACATGAGACTTCACCGGAAATTCGTTCATAGACTTGCAATCAAAGTGTGATTTCCTCAGGTAACATCGATACTGCTGCAATGCTTCCTTGAAAAGCACAAGCAAGCTTTGCTCGTCATGACTATCCAGATTGAACCTCGCCTAGTTACAACAATGTAATGTAAACCATTGATGTGTTCAATCAGCAAAAAATAGGGAAATAATAACCATGAATAATTGCACTTACACGTAAGTTGGACAGGAAGATGTGAAAATGGTGTTTGTCTTCACTATAATCTTCCCATGATGGGAATATATGCACGTAGTCCCTAAAAACATTGAAAGCATTGTCTTTTAAACTGGGAATAAATGGAATAGGGTTCCAATCTACAGGAATTAGCCGTCTCTGCAGTTGGGATAGGTCTTCGGCCAGTGGATTTGCTGTACTTTTTGCTGGAGTGAGATTTTTCTGTGGTACGGCTGGTGCTATGGCAAATGAAATCGGTATACCTTTTGCTGGAGCGCAAGTCCTGTGTGGTGGGGCTAGTGGTGTGGCCAGTGAAGTATGGGTATAGTCTGCTGGAGTCGGTCCTACGTTTTGTGTCACTGGTTGTACAGCCAATATAAGTGGGGTGTTGTCTGATTTCTCTGGCACCACCATGTTTTTCAAGGACTTTGCTGGTGCTCCTTCAGGTTCGGCAATCACCCTCTTCCTTTTTGATGTCTGATGCACAAGAACGGCATTTGAGTGGAAAAACATGGTATGATGACAGATGGAATATGTATTGATAATGGATGGGCATGGCATCTCGACATATATGATGAGTAAACTAAGCAGATGGCGGTGCAACAAAGTAGAAGAAATGCAAGACAACATATGCAAGATACGCGCAATCAATAAAACCTTGCCAAATTAGAACAGGCACCTTGATGGGTGAACAGGACAGGCCATCTGCCTTTGACTCCTCGAGGTTAGAATAGTCATTAGGATCATATTCTGAACAAGAATCAACAGGTGGGGAGCGTATGAGTTTCATTGCATCCAGAATGGCACTCAATGTCTTGGTGCCAATTTTGTAAGTCATTGCAGTGTTTAGCTTCAAGAGTGGACTGCTGCTAGTGCGACATAAAGCAGCTACACAGATCATAGTGTAGATATAACGGGGAAAACCGTAAGCATCAGAGTAAAATCAGCAGCGGAACTTGCTGGAATATATGTTCTAGTACTGTCGGTATGGCTAGAAAGGCTTCGGGTACCAGTTCTCTTCAACTGAAGGTGCGGTACTGTTAATATCAGTGTAACTCTCAAAGGCGACACAGCTCCCCGCATTTCCTTGCTATTCTTATAGGATTCAAGTGGGTAGATCACTACAAATCCTATTCCTATGTTTACAAAATCCTATGAATCAAAGAGGCTCAAAGTGTCCATCACAACCGACCGTATAGACCTCTACACTGCAAATGTCCCTGCTCATCTTCAGTACAAGGAACATACTGTACTACTATCATACTCCCTCCGTTCCAAAATATAAGTCTTGGTAGAGATTTCCACTATGGATCACATACAGATGTATCCAGATACATTTTAGAATGTAGATTCACTCATTTTGCTCCATATGTAGTCCATGGTGGAATCTATACAAAGACTTGTATTTAGGAACGGAGAGAGTACATATTAAAGAAGAACGGAAGAGGAACATGGTAAAGAAGAGCAAGCAGATTTTGGATAATAAAATGTTGGTTGCGCTGTGCCCACACATGATGAACCAGAGCGCATTAAGAATGCAACTCCCAGCTGTCTCTCGACCATTTCAGGCGGTTGGATGAAGATCCTACGTCTCCTAACCCTTCTTCTTCCTCGTCTCTGATTCTTCCCATACAGAACACCGCACTGGCCGCCGGCCAGACCATCGGTCGCCTGTGTTCCTCCGCCACCCCAACCCCCCACACCCGTCGAGTTTTCTTTTGTTCAGCGATGCCCCACAACCACCCAAGCCCCTTCGTTCACAACGGCGAACTCCGGCGAGCTCTGAAAAATCGACTGACCCAATTTTGAAATTTAGTCTACTGTGATTTAACTATTGTGGAATATAAAAGGGGAAAACCATAAGCATTGGGAGTATAGTGTTGAGCGTGCCATGGCGGATCTGAAGGTGCAAACTGGACAAAGGCAACTTCGCAACCAAGACAAGAAATTGGAGTAAAGCAGTGGCGATCTATTTTCTTGTTGCGATAAATAAGTTGAGCAGATACAAAAGAGTACGGCCTCTGGTGCGGCGCTGTGTATGCATCTGCTAAGAATTTGATGGTGCTGCGGTAGCGATGGCTGCCGGCAACGTAGAAGCAGATCTAGGAGGGTAGATGGTGGCGGCAGGGTGCGGTGGACGGGACGGTAGTAGGAGCGGCGCCGGCAAGGTGGACAACAGCGGGGATGAAGCGAGAGGACGGGATGCAAGGATCCCGGTCCGAAGCCGTGGATGAGAGAGGTCGATCTCTTGTAATGGACGGCGGCTCGGGGTATCAGCTCCGGCATGGTGGTGGAGGACGGCGGTGGATGGGGTGGCAGACGTCGGTGGACGGAGGAGGCTGGGGTGGAGAGGGTGTTTTGGCGCCCACGGAGTACGAATGGGAAAAGGGAGGTAGAGAGGGAGGGGGAACCATGTATTCAGGGCGCGCTTGTCTCAAATGCAAGGAAATTTACAAACTTAGCCCCCGTTTCAAATTTCCTACATCATAGCAATATTAGTCGGTTGGGGATAGGACGGTAATCTCGCATAGACCAAATATTTGCTGATGAGAGTTTGTTTTTGGCGCCCACCGTGTATGAATATGAATCAGGGAGGGAGTCGATTTCGGCCAAGGACACACTGTGTTTTGGCGCCCACCGTGTATGAATCCGGGTGAGAGGCGGTTACGTCACGTTTGGGTCAAATTACGAACCTACCCCTATCGAAACCTATAGAAATCTAGCATATAGGCTTTGCGTGGCAGGGATAGGCAGTAGTAATTTCCATCTCGCAGATTTTGGTTTCGGGCGGTTATTGCGACTTTCCCTGCTTCGTTCAAATTTTGCAGAGTGCATGTTTACCGTGCCAACTCAATTCGAATCCCGTTTGTATTCTATTTTTTTGGGCGGGATCCATTTTCAATTGGAATCAAATTCTATATACATCATTTTTTATATATACTTTCAAAAGCACAACAAAGAATTCTGCTCCTTTATATGTATAATATGATTTACAAATACAATGATCTCAAAATCTTAAGGTTGAATTCAAAAAAAATTAACCAAATTATGTTCTACTACAATGTATGGATCAGTAATATCTACATATTAAATAACATAGATATGCGTGAATTCATATGAGTATGCATGTTTGATAGATCAATTTTGGTTCGAGTATGGATTACATGTATCATCATCTCGAATTCAAATATTTGAATCCCTTTTATGTTCACTCATTTCACGCCCATCTCTCTCGCATGCATGCTCCTTCTTGTAGATATCACTCTCTTTTCTCCAGCTCACCCGCACGCTCACTTCATGTTTCTCCTATCCTCGCAAACATGGTCTCTCGACGTCTCCCTTGAGAAGTGTCACACTCTCCCTATCATTATACATTACATGGTTTTCATTATCTCTCACCTTCTCTACTGTTCTCTGGTATCACTCGGTACCTAAGCTTTCTTTTTCACCGCCACACACACAGTCTCCACTCGTCTTTCACTTTGTCTTTCTCTCTATGGGATTCTCTCACACACCCTATATGTCTCTAGATATGACTCATACCACTAAAATTACTCTCTCTCTCCTGTAGACACAACATTTGTGGCGGTCTCCTTTTCGTCTCCATCCCAGACTGACATTATTCATTTGTTTACCGATCAGACAACCTCTCTCTCTCTCTCTCAGACACACACACACACACAACTCCTGCTTCCACTCCCCTTCCCGACTACCGTCTCTCTCTCACACACACACAAAACTCTCGCTTTCGCACCCTGACTCGTATTTCTCTCACAAACATTTATCGACTAGCCTCTAGATAGGTTTATACACCCGCACACTCATGCTTCCACTCCCCTTCCCGACTACCTTCTCTCTCTCACACACACAAAACTCTCACTTTCGCACCCCGACTCGTATTTCTCTCACAAAC
>NC_041383.1:632034785-632075103 GCF_002162155.2 Triticum dicoccoides
AAAACTCTTGCTTTCGCACCCCGACTCGTATTTCTCTCACAAACATTTATCGACTAGCCACTAGATAGGTTTATACACCCACACACTCGTGCTTCCACTCCCCTTCCCGACTACCATCTCTCTCACACACACAAAAAACTCTCTCTTTCGCACCCCGACTCGTATTTCTCTCACAAACATTTATCGACTAGCCTCTAGACAGGTTTATACACCTGCACACTCATGCTTCCACTATCGCATACATGTCTCTCTCCCACTCCTTGTATCTATGTAGATTTTTCTTCCCTTCTTGAGACACGCCCTCTCGATCGTGCACACACACACTATCACCTCATTTTAAGCTCATACCTATCGCACCGACACTCCTTGTGTCTTTGTCACACATGCACTCCGTCCTCCTCCACTATCCCTCTCTCTCACGCACACATGGGCTTTTTGGAACAACTAGCAAGATGCCCATGCGTTGCATGGAACATCAAGCTGCATTTGTATGAGTAGTTTATCTTGTGGGGTAAAAGGATGAATGAGGGGAGGCCTTATATGCAAATGTGGAGAGGGGTGTGGGTATCTTTTTGCAAAATTGCCATAGTTTCCTTCCTATCCGTCAGATATAGATCGGACGGCCTATATTGCAGGATGGCAGGCACACGATCATCACCGACAATGCTTTTTATAAGAGTAGGGATAAAAAATAGAGTTGGTGATGATGGTGGGCCTGCCATCCTGCAATGTAGGTCGTCCGATTTATATCTGACGGATAGGAAGGAAAATATGGCAATTTACCCGCACTCCTCACCACATTTGCAGATAAGGCTTTCCCTCGTTCATCCTTTTCTCCCACAAGATCTTGATGTTCCGTGCAACGCACGGGCATCTTGCTAGTAAGAGTAGAAATTAGACATATACCACTTCCCGAATCTTGAAACCAACAACATTCCTCCCTTATCTCATCAAAACCGCCAAAGG
This sequence comes from Triticum dicoccoides, assembly GCF_002162155.2. Lineage (NCBI taxonomy): Eukaryota > Viridiplantae > Streptophyta > Magnoliopsida > Poales > Poaceae > Triticum > Triticum dicoccoides. Next base: position 632,035,752 of record NC_041383.1, read on the forward strand.
AATATATTTGGGGTGAAACATAACATATTTTTAGTGATATACGTATTTCAAAAGTAAACGTTTTTCTATCAAATCAGTGAATATGTATTAATCTACTTCGATCATGTGGCAACGCATTGGCACATTGCTAGTAGTTATTATAATTTTTTGGACACCAAACAAACGGTGGAGTACATATAGGAAGAGAAGAGGCGCACGCACGCAGTCGGCCTCTCGCTGTCTTGCACGATTGCTGCGTAAAGGCGGCGTTAACAAATAAACCCTAAAACCCTAGGTGCACAATTGCTGCATTCGCGGGTACAGGGTACATGGTGGAGTACCTTTGTAGGAATAGTCAGCTCACGTGATAATTTGATCCGTAGGAGTTGATGGTCGGGACCACAGGTGAACGACTTGGAGGCGGTGGCTCGCTAGTTGCCACAGATCGAGTAGCCATGTCTAGAATATCATTTTTTAGCGGGGTTAAGAGTTCTGATTTTCAATGGCGCGTTATAAGTACTAAGTAGTTTTTAGAACGATTGGTATGGAGCGAAAAGGGAATTCATAGTACTACGTACCTCCTTGGCGTATGGTTGTATGGGTTTATGTTGCGAGATGTTGAACCTGGTAGTTATAGGGCAAATACTATGGTTTAGATTTAGATGCTAGTTTTCAGTAATGAAAATTGGAAGGGGAAACCCCTCTTTGATTAAAAAAACCTACTACCTCCATTCTGGTTTACTAGTCCCCATCGTATTTTGGGTCAAAGTTTGTCCACGAATTTTACTTGTAAAATGTGAATGAAAAACAAGATTTTGTTATACCCAAACAAAAAAGGACTGGAGGGAGCGATTGCCCTGACACGGACGCGACCTCTCATAGCGCAGGCATTGAACCGGCGCGTTGACCAAGAGGGCCCCACTCGCTGCAGGCCTAGCTGAGCACGCCTCCTCACCGCATGCAACCAGCTTAAGACTGCCCCGCCTGCCTTCATTGAATCTGCGTGTGTGCCGACAACAGGTCCTTCCGCAAGGCGACAGGCATTTTAGAACACAAAAAATGACTAAAATATAATTAATTTATGCATAGTCTTGACTTGTTGTGCTCGCACTGGTAGCAGGAACTAGTAGAGGTTTTTCTTTATTTATAACTCTCCTCACATTTTTTTGGCTTTGAAGTGAATCATGATTGTGGATATTATGTATGAATGTGGAGTTATCTGTGAACATGAGTTTGATGTAGCAGTTGAACTTGGAATGTCGGGCTTGCGCGTGAACTATACCATGTCCAATGATTCATCTATTATTGTTTGGAAAGTAATTGCTGTTATTACATGACCCAAAAAAATACTACTCCCACCGCTGGCCAGGACATCCCTCTACTCACCCACACCCCCTGTTATTCTGCAGCGACGGCAGCCTCACACCGCAGCCGAACCAGGGAACCCTCGTACTCCTCTCCGCGTGGGCAACCACTGCCGCGTCTTCCCCAGCTCCACATCGTCCCCTTCCTAGGCCTCGCTGTCGTCCACCACCGTGGTGCTCTCGGTGCGGCGTGGTCAACGTGCTCAAGGAATGAATTCCATCGGACGTGGATTGTACGTGGAGATGCTGACAGCTGGGTCCACGACCGCAGCAAGGAAATGCCTCCTTATTACGCGGAAAATAATGATACCTCCACCTGACAGCAGGGACCCACCGGATGGGCCACTGTATTTCACGAAAAAAATGTTTCCCCTCTGACTGATGGGACCCACCAGCTACATCTTCGCATGCAAGGAAGTGCATCTGGCCAAAAAAAATGATTCACCCCCCTGACTGTTGGGACCCACCAGCTACATCTTCGCACGCAAGGAAGTTCCTGACAGTCGGGACCCACCTGGTCAAAGCATACATACCGTTTTCATTCTGGTCGCGAATGTGTACGTACATACTGGTGGATGTAGAGGCGCGCACGTGTCGTAGTAGAGGCGCGCACGTAGCATGTACACGTACGCACAGCGGTCAGTGTGCAAGAAAGAAAATTCGGCCACGTATGTGTACATATGGGCGGGGTCTCGAACGCCTACTCACGCATACGTACGGCCAGGGCTCGTGTACATGGCTGGGTCGGAACGGAGAAACAGCGTCGTCGTCGTGTTCATGGGGAGCCAACCGGATGGGTTGGAACGGAATGCGTCGTCGTGTTCATCGGGAGGGCTTGGACGGAACAGGCAATGGAAAGAGGCCTAGCGTACCGCAGAACGAAGGAAACGGCCTTGTGTTTGACCGGCCACGTTCGAAACAGGATCCTATTCATGGGGAGGGGTCTGGCGTACCGCAAAACGGAGGAAACGAACCTCCTACGGTTGAAACGGGGGTCCTGTTGATCGGGAGGGGTGTGGCGTACCGCAAAACGAATGAAATGGACTTGTGTTGGAGAGCTACGCTCGAAACGGGGGTCCTGTTCATTGGGAGGGGTGTGGCATACCGCAAAACGGGACTCCACGGGATACTGTTCATCTCTACCGTCGACCTCCTCCAGCCTCCACGGGCTAGTGTTCATCCACCGTCGACCTCCTCCAACCTCCACCTGCGACTGTTCATCCACGGGCTTCTGTTCATCCAGCCTCCACCGTGCGCTACTCCACCGGCTACTGTTCAACCACCCCTCCACGGGCTCTTGTTCATCCACCCCTCCACCATCTACTGTTCATTCAGTCCTCTATGGGGTCGTCCTGTTCATCCAGCCCTTCACGGGGTCCTGTTCATCCAACCCCAACCGGCTCGATCAATCGGGATCCTGTTCATCCAGAGGCAACGCCACGGGGTCCTGTTCATCCACCCCCACTGCTCACTGTTCATCCAACCCCCCCCCTCGCCCCCGCGCAACGCTCACTGTTCATCCAGAGGCAGCATTGATCGGCTTCAGTTAGCAGCAGTAGCGAAGGAATCACTCGATCAGGTTCAGTTAACAGCCATCGATCGATCACTCGGGTTCAGTAATGCATAGCCTGCAGTGCAATCGCTCGGGTTCAATTAGAGCCCAACACCTCGCTCGGGTTTAGTTAGAGCCAACGCCTCGCACACACGCACGTACATGTACGAGAGAAACGCGCATCGCTCGGCCCTCGACCACTCACCGTAACCGGAACTCCCCGAAATTTTCCTCGCCCTTGCTTCTACCACGGTTTTTTCCATCATGGACGGCCCAAAGAATGTCATGCAGCTGCGTCTCCGGCCCGCCCAGGACGAAAAGCCCATTTTCTGTCATGATTTTTTGTCATAGAAGTAGGAGCCCACCACATCTATGATGATACCAGGTTTTGTCACAATTATCGTCATAGAAGTGTCATAAGTATGACAGAAAAAAATTCATTCGGCCCAAAATGTCACGGATGTGTCTTTTTTTGTAGTGATGTATCCACACATGTATCAAGTTTCCGGTTAATAAAATTCTAGCATGAATAATAAACATTTATCAAGATATAAGGAAATATAAAATAACAACTTTATTATTGCCTCTAGGGCATATTTCCTTCACCTACTACCTATGGCAGGGCGTCGAGGAGTTCATCGTGTGCAAGCATGAGGTGGAGGACGCGCTGCTTGGCGCCTAGGATCCCGACGTGCAGGTGCACATGAAGTTCCATGACGTTGAGGAGTGCCGCTCCGAGTGGATGAACAGTTTATTCAAGGACGTCGACCCCTCTTTCTCGCCCTTGTTCGAGGTACAAGATACATCCATCTCTGTAGTTAATCCATCTGATTTTTTGGCGATAATTTTTGAAGCGGCAATTGTCTGATCGATCAATCTAGTCGGGCTCTATTTTTGATTCAATAGCTGCAATGCTTTTTCTTCAATTGTTTTTTCTTTGCCATTAAATACAAGTCCATTCACTGAATGTTTTGGTTCAGTACTTATCGCCATGCATGTATGGTCCAAATTTTTTGATAGGTTATGAATGAGGAGCGACGAGCAATCTACGACTAAAAATTGATAGGAACTATGTTTAGAGAGTTGTACTTTTTAGCAAATAACCATGTCAAATTTTGTTTACAAATCATGGAAATTTACATTAATTAACCATGGAAAATTTATTTCATTAATCATGGTTAATTTAGTATTTTGATCATGGCAAATTTAGTTAACATGTCATGGAAAATTTTAATTTCTCATTAATTAACCATGGCAATTTTATTTATTCATTTGATCATGGTAAGTTTAGTAATTAACCTCGGCAAATCTAGTTTATACATCATCAAAAATTATAGTTTCATGTTTTTGCATGTCAAATTTACTTTTTTTTTGCGAATATGATGGAATTTTTTAGTAAATGGTTATGTCAATATAAGTTTACGATTCATGGCCAAATTCATTATTAACCATGGCAATTTTTTCATTGATCATGGTAAGTTTAGTAAATTGACTATGGCAATTTGTGTTTATAGATCATGGCAAATCTTAGTTTCATGTAACTTGGCTAATGCTAAAATTATTCACTCATGATAATTCTTTACATGGAAATTTCACTATTTTTTATCATGCCAAAAGTACTTTACATCCATGTCAAATTTTTGCTATGACATATTAAATTTACCACATGAACACATACCAAATAAAACTTTTTTATTAATATGTGCCACCTCCAAGTTATTAAGCAATTTTTCTGTAATGACACAACATAAACTAATGATGATTTTGTCCATGGCAAATTTGTTCTCTACTTAGTTTCTTTCACCCATGATATTATTTTTCCATGATATGCATAGGATTTCATAAAGGTTTTGCCATGTACGATGGTAAATTATTCTTTTAGTGTGTTCATAATATGGAAATTTGTTATTGTTCATATGGCAAATTCCATTTATTTGTCAGATGGCATATTCTTAACATTATTCATTTTTCTGTAGGCTTTTTCTCTATAACTTGACAATTCTTTATTAATGGTCACATGGTAAAATCCATTACAAAACTATTTCACATACATGGCAAAAAAAATTTATAAGCATGGCAAATTTGATTAAAAAAATGGATAGGTCTAGCGAGCGCCCAGCCACCTCACATGGTTAATCAGCAGCCGACTAAAAAGGAAAGTTTACCCTCCCAGGTGGTCCAAAAATGTTAAAAAAACTGCTAACCAAGTATCTCACATGTGCATGCCTCCTGCATTAAATGCAATCCCGCGTTGTCCTGTTCTGCATTAAATTCAGGGTTTTAAGTTTTCTAAAAGTGATATCTTTCAAACCATGCGTCAGAATTAAGATCCGTTTTCACCGTTGGAACCCTTATGACATGCTCTTCGAAACTAGATCCTGATGGGTATATTTCGATGAATTTTTTTTGTTCAATTTAATTCCTGTTTGGTGCAACTGGTAGTAGGCAATGTACAACTATATGACAGTCGATGTGCAACTTTCTACCCACTCGTGGACCTGCAGTTTTCACTCATATGAATAGATGTGAACATATTTAATTTGGATTTTCATTTTTCTAAAAAAAGCATAAACTTTTGACTCGAACATCGAAATTAAGATCTATTTTCACCGTATTAATCCTCATAACATGGTCTTCAAAACTAGACCCTGGCTCGGTATGTTTTAATGAATTTTGTGTGTGAAGTTTACTTCCCGTTGAGTGCAACTGCCTAATAGTCGATGTGCAACTACCCGACAGTCGATGTGCAACTTTTTCACATACGCCAAGAATGTGCAACTCCACGGCCGTACGTGAGCTACTACCTCGACGAGAATGTGTAGCTCCATGGTCATCCGTGTGCGACTATCTCGCCGAACATGTGCAACTCTCATAGTAATGCGTGAACTACTATGCCGACGAGAGTATGCACCTCTGCGGCCGCAAATGTGCGACTAAGCTGGCGAGATTGTGCAACTCTATGGTCTTGCATGTGCAACTATGCGGGTGAGTGTGCAACTCTGATGCCATGCGTGTGCGACTATGCCGACGAGAGTGTGCACCTCTGTGGTCGTGCGTGAGTTAATATGCCAATGAGAATATGCAACTTTGTGGTCCTGGTTGTGCGACGGTGCCGCCGGGTGTGTGCAACTCTGCTGCCACGGGTGCGCGACTATTCCAATGAGAGCGTTCAACTCTCACAACCAACGAGAGTGTGCAACTTCACAGCCGTGCGTGTGTGACTATGCGAGCGAGAGTGTGCAACTCTGTCGTCATGTGTGTGCGACTAAGCCGACGGGAGTGGGAGACTTTGTGATCGTGCGTGAGCTACTATGCCAACGAGAGTGTGCAACTCAGTGCTTGTGCGTGTGCAACTATACTGCCGCACGTATACAACTCACGCAGTCATGCGTGAGCTACTATGTGACGAGAGTGTTCACCTCGACAGCCACGCATGTGCGACTATGCCGACGAGTGCAACTCCATGGTTGTGCATGCACAACTATGCCAACGGGAGTGTGCAACGCTGTGGTCGTGCATGCGCGACTATGCCTTTGGGAGTGTGAAACTCGGAGACCGTGCATGAGCTACTACACCAACTACAGTGTGGAGCTCTATGGTCCTGTGTGTGCGACTATGCCGTCTCGCGTGCGCAACTTCCATGGTCGTGTGTGAAGTACTATGCCGACGAGAGTGTGTAACTTCCCTGGCCAACGTGAGTGGACACCTACACCGACGAGAGTTTGCAACTCCACGGTCGTCGGTGTGCAACTTGTAGGGGAACGCAGTAATTTCAAAAAAAATCCTACGATCACGCAGGATCTATCTAGGTGATGCATAGCAACGAGGGGGAGAGTGTTTCCACGTACCCTCGTAGACCGAAAGCGGAAGCGTTAAGTAACGTGGTTGATGTAGTCGAACGTCTTCGTGATCCAACCGATCAAGTAGCAAATGCACGGCACCTACGTGATCTGCACACGTTCAGCTCGGTGACGTCCCTCGAACTCTAGATCCAGCTGAGGCCGAGGGAGAGTTCCGTTAGTATGACGGCGTGGTGACGGTGATGATGAAGTGACCGGTGCAGGGCTTTGCCTAAGCACAATGACGATATGACCGAGGTGGAAAACTATGGAGGGGGCACCGCACACAGCTAATAGATCAACTTGATCAACTTGTGTGTCTATGGGGTGCCCCGGGACATGTATATGAAGGAGGGGAGGGAAGAGGTGGACAGCCCAAGGGGGTGCGCCAAGTGTGGGGAATCCTACAAGGACTCCCCAGTCCAAGTAGGATTCCCCTCCTCTTTCCCATTCCTAGTAGGAGAAGGGGGAAGGAGTAAGAGGGGAGAAGGAAGGAGGGGGGCGCCGCCCCCTCCTAGTCCAATTCGGACCAGCCCATGGGGGCGCACGACCACCCCTTAAGACCCTTCTCTTCTTTCCCGTATGGCCCATTAAGGCCCATTACTTCCCCCGGCGAATTTCCGTAACTCTCCGGTACTCCGAAAAATACCCGAATCACTCGGAACCTTTCCGATGTCTGAATATAGCCTTCCAATATATCGATCTTTACATCTCTACCATTTCGAGACTCCTCGTCACGTGCGTGATCTCATTCGGGACTCCGAACAAACTTCGGTCATCAAATCACATAACTCATAATACAAATCATCATCGAACGTTAAGCGTGTGGACCCTATGGGTTTGAGAACTATGTAGACATGACCGAGAGACATCACCGGTCAATAACCAATAGTGGTACCTGGATGCTCATATTGGATCCTACATATTCTACGAAGATCTTTATCGGTCAAACCGCATAACAACATACATTGTTTTATTTGTCATCGGTATGTTACTTGCCCGAGATTCGATAGTCGGTATCATCATACCTAGTTCAATCTTGTTACCGGCAATTCTCTTTACTAGTTCTGTAATACTTCATCCCGCAACTAACTAATTAGTCACAATGCTTGCAAGGCTTATAGTGATGAGTATTACCGAGAGGGCCCAGAGATACCTCTCTGAAACACGGAGTGACAAATCCTAATCTCGATCTATGCCAACCGAACAAACACCTTCAGAGACACCTGTAGAGCACCTTTATAATCACCCATTTACGTTGTGATGTTTGGTAGCACACAAGTGTTCCTCCGGTATTCGGGAGTTGCATAATCTCATAGTCTGAGAAACATGTATAAGTCATGAAGAGAGCAGTAGGAATGAAACTGTAACGATCATAATGCTAAGATAACGGATGGGTCATGTCCATCACATCATTCTCCTAATGACGTGATCCTGTTCATCAAATGACAACACATGTCTATGGTTCGGAAACATAACCATCTTTGATTAATGAGCTAGTCAAGTAGAGGCATACTAGGAACAATATCTTTTGTCTATGTATTCACACATGTACTAAGTTTCCGGTTAATACAATTCTAGCATGAATAATAAACATTTATCATGAAATAAGGAAATAAATAATAACTTTATTATTGCCTCTAGGGCATATTTCCTTCAGTCTCCCACTTGCACTTGAGTCAATAATCTAGTTCACATCGCCATGTGATTTAACATCAATAGCTCACATCTGTATGTAATTAACACCCATAGTTCACATCGCCATGTGACCAACAACCAAAGGGTTTACTAGAGTCAATAATCTAGTTCACATTGCTATGTGATTAACACCCAAAGAGTACTAAGGTGTGATCATGTTTTGCTTGTGAGAAAAGTATAGTCAACGGGTTTGTCACATTCAGAGCCGTATGTATTTTGCAAATATTCTATGTCTGCAATGATGTGCATGGATCTACTTTAGCTAATTGCTCCCATTTTCAATATGTATCCAGATTGAAACTCAGAGTCATACGGATCAGTGTAAAAAGCTTGCAGCGACATAACTCTTTACGGCGAACTATTTATCACTTCTATAACCGAGAAATATTTCCTTAGTCCTCACTAAGGATAATTTTGACCATTGTCTAGTGGTATACTCCTATATCACTATTGTACCCCCTTGCCAAACTCATGGCAAGGTACATCATAGGTCTGGTACACAGCATAGCATACTTAACAGAACCTATGACTGAGGCATAGGGAATGACTTTCATTCTCTTTCTATCTTCTGTTGTGGTCGGGCTTTGAGTCTTACTCAACTTTACACCTTGTACTACAGACAAGAACTCCTTCTTTGACTGGTCCATTTTGAACTCTTTCAAAAACTTGTCAAGGTATATACTCATTGAAAAATCTTATCAAGCATCTTGATCTATCTTTATAGATCTTGATTCCCAATATCTAAGCAGCTTCACCTGGGTTTTTCTTTGAAAAACTCTTATTCAAGTATCCCTTTATGCTATCCAGAAATTCTATATAATTTCCAATCAACAATATGTCATACACATATAATATTAGAAATGCTACAGAGCCCCCACTCACTTTCTTGTAAATACAGGCTTCACCGCAAGTCTGTATAAAACCATATGCTTTTATCACACTATCAAAGCGTTTATTCCAACTCCGAGAGGCTTGCACCAGTCCATAAATGGATCGCCGGAGCTTGCACACTTTGTTAGCACCCTTTGGATGGACAAAACCTTTTGGTTGCATCATATACAACTCTTCTTCCAGAAATCCACTCAGGAATGTAGTTTTGACATCCATCTGCCTGATTTCATAAAATATGGCCACTGAAAATATGATTCGAACGGATTTAAGCATCGCTACAGTTGAAAAAATTTCATTGTAGTCAACACCTTGAACTTGTCGAAACCTTTTGTGACAAGTCGAGCTTTGTAGATAATAACACTACTATCAGTGTCCGTCTTCCTCTTAAAGATCCATTTATTTTCTATGGCTTGCTGATCATCGAGCAAGTTCACGAAAGTCCACACTTTGTTCTCATACACGGATCCCATCTCAGATTTCATGGCCTCAAGCCATTTCGCGGAATCTGGACTCATCATCGCTTCCTCATAGTTCGTAGGTTCATCATGGTCTAATAACATGACTTCCAGAATAGGGTTACCATACCACTCTGGCGCGGATTGTACTCTGGAAGACCTACGAGGTTCGGTAATAACTTGATCTGAAGTTTCATGATCATCATCATTAGCTTCCACACTAATTGGTGTAGGAATCACTGAAACTGATTTCTGTGATGAACTACTTTCCAATTCGGGAGAAGGTACAATTACCTCATCAAGTTCTACTTTCCTCCCACTCACTTCTTTCGAGAGAAACTCCTTCTCTAGAAAGGATCCATTTTTAGCAACAAAGATTTTGCCTTCGGATCTGTGATAGAAGGTGTACCCAATAATTTCCTTTGGATGTCCTATGAAGACACACTTCCCCGATTTGGGTTCGAGCTTATCAGGTTGAAACTTTTTCACATAAGCATCGCAGCCCCAAACTTTAAGGAACGACAACTTTGGTTTCTTGCCAAACCATAGTTCAGAAGGCGTCGTCTCAACGGATTTTGATGGTGCCCTGTTTAACGTGATTGCAGTTGTCTCTAACGCATAACCCCAAAACAACAGTGGTAAATTGGTAAGAGACATCATAGATCGCACCATATCAAATAAAGTGCGGTTACGATGTTCGGACACACCATTATGTTGTGTTGTTCCAGGTTGCGCGAGCTGTGAAACTATTCCACATTTTTTTTACATGAAGGCCAAACTCGTAACTCAAATATTCTCCTCCATGATCAGATTGTAGAAACTTTATTTTCTTTTTACGATGATTCTCCACTTCACTCTAAAATTCTTTGAACTTTTCAAATGTTTCAGACTTGTGTTTCATTAAGTAGATATACCCATATTTGCTCAAATCATCTGTGAAGGTCAGGAAATGACAATACCCGCCACGAGCATCAACACTCATTGGACCGCATACATCAGTATGTATTATTTCCAATAAGTCACTAGCTCATTCCATTTTTCTGGAGAACGGAGTTTTAGTCATCTTGCCCACAAGGCACGGCTCGCAAGCATCAAATGATTCATAATCAAGTGATTCCAAAAGTCCATCTTTATGGAGTTTTTTTATGCGCTTTACACCGATATGACCCAAATGGCAGTGCCACAAATAAGTTGGAGTATCATTATCAACCTTGCATCTTTTGGCATCAATACTATGAATATGTGTGTTACCACGATCGAAATTCAATAAACCATCAACATTGGGTGTATGACCATAGAAGGTTTTATTCATGTAAACAGAATAACAATTATTCTCTGTCTTAAATGAATAACCGTATTGCAATTAACATGATCTAATCATATTCATGCTCAGCGCAAACACCAAATAACATTTACTTAGGTTCAACACTAATCCCAAAAGTATAGGGAGTGCTCGATGATGATCATATCAATCTTGGAACCACTTCCAACACACATCGTCACTTCATCCTCAACTAGTCTCTATTTATTTTGCAACTCCTATTTCGAGTTACTAATCTTAGCAACCGAACGAGTATCAAATACCCAGGGATTACTATGAGCACTAGTAAGTTACACATCAATAATATGTATATCAAATATACCTTTGTTCACTTTGCCATCCTTCTTATCTGCCAAATCTTTGGGGCAGTTCCACTTCTGGTGACCATTTCCTTTGCAGTAGAAGCACTCAGTTTCAGGCTTAGGTCCAGCTTTGGGCTTCTTCACTGGAGTGACAACTTGCTTGTCATTCTTCTTGAAGTTCCCTTTCCTTCCCTTTTCCCTTTTCTTGAAACTAGTGGTCTTGTTTAAGCATCAATAGTTGATGCTATTTCTTGATTTCTACCTTCGTCGATTTCAGCATCATGAAGATCTCGGGAATCGGTTTTGTCATCCCTTGCATACTATAGTTCATAACAAAATTCCAGGAACTTGGTGATGGTGACTAGAGAACTCTGTCAATCGCTATCTTATCTGGAAGATTAACTCCCACTTGATTCAAGTGATTGTAGTACCCAGACATTCTGAGCACATGCTCACTAGTTGAGCAATTGTCCTCCATCTTTTAGGAAAAGTACTTGTCAGAGGTCTCATACCTCCTGACATGGGCATGAGTGTGAAATACCAATTTCAGCTCTTGGAACATCTTATATGCTCCATGACATTTCAAAAACCACTTTTGAAGTCCCGGTTCTAAGTCGTAAATCATGGTGCACTAAACTATCAAGTAGTCATCATATTGAGCTAGCCAAACATTCATAACGTCTGCATCTGCTCTTGCTATAGGTATGTCACCTAGCGGTGCATCAAGGAGATAATTCTTCTGTGCACTAATGAGGATACTCCTCAGATCACAGACCCAGTCCGCGTCATTGCTACTATCATCTTTCAACTTAGTTTTCTCTAGGAACATATAAAAAACATAGGGAAGCAACAACGCGAGCTATTGATCTACAACACAATTTGCAAAATACTGTCAGGACTAAGTTCATGATAAATTAAAGTTCAATTAATCATATTACTTAAGAACTCCCACTTAGATAGACATCCCTCTAGTCATCTAAACGATCATGTGATCCAAATCAACTAAACCATGTCCGATCATCACGTGAGATGGAGTAGTTTTCAATGGTGAACATCACTATGTTGATCATATCTACTATATGATTCACACTCGACCTTTCGGTCTCCAGTGTTCCGAGGCCAGATCTGCATATGCTAGGCTCGTCAAGTTTAACCCGAGTATTCTACATGTGCAAAACTGGCTTGCACCCATTGTATGTGAACGTAAAGCCTATCACACTCGATCATCATGTAGTGTTTCAGCATGAAGAACTGTCGCAACGGTGCATACTCAGGGAGAACACTTATGCCTTGAAATTTAGTAAGGGATCATCTTATAATGCTACCGCCGTACTAAGCAAAATAAGATGCATAAAAGATAAAAATCACCTACAATCAAAATATGTGACATGAAATGGCCATCACCATCTTGTGCTCATGATCTCCATCACCGAAGCATCATCATGATCTCAATCGTCACTGGCGCGACACCTTGATCTCCACCTTAGCATCATTGTCGTCTCGCCAACTATTGTTACTACGACTATCGCTACGGCTTAGTGATAAAGTAAAACAATTACATGGCGATTGCATTGCATACAATAAAGCGACAACCATATGGCTCCTGCCAGTTGCCGATAACTTTGTTACAAAACATGATCATCTCATACAACAATTTATATCACATCATGCTTGACCATATCACATAATAGCAAGCCCTGCAAAAAAACATTAGACGTCCTCTACTTTGTTGTTGCAAGTTTTATGTGGCCGCTACGGGCTTCTAGCAAGAACCGTTCTTACCTACACATCAAAACCACAACGATTTTTCGTCAAGTTTGATGTTTTAACCTTCGACAAGGACCGGGCGTAGCCACACTCAATTCAACTAAAGTTTGAGAAACAGACACCCGCCAGCCACCTATGTGCATAAGCACGTCAGTAGAACCAATCTCATGAACACGGGCATGTAATGTCGGTCCGGGCCGCTTCATCCAACAATACCGCTGAATCAAAGTATGGCATGCTTGTGACGCCCCCGATTCAATCGTACACTAATCATACACGCAAATGTGTATGATCAAGATCGGGGACTCACGGGAAGATATCACAACACAACTCTAAAAATAAAATAAGTCATACAAGCATCATAATACAAGCCAGGGGCCTCGAGGGCTCGAATACAAGTGCTCGATCATAGATGAGTCAGCGGAAGCAACAATATCTAAGTACAGACATAAGTTAAAGAAGGTGCCATAAGATGGCTAGCACAAACTGGGATACAGATCAAAAGAGGCGCAGGCCTCTTGCCTGGGATCCTCCTAAACTACTCCTGGTCATCGTCAGCGGCCTGCACATAGTAGTAGTAGGCACCTCCAGTGTAGTAGGAGTCGTCGTCGACAGTGGCGTCTGGCTCCTGGGCTCCAACCTCTGGTCGCGGCATCCGAGAAGAAGAGAAAAACGGGGGAAAAGATGGAGCAAAACAACCATGGGTACTCATCCAAAGTACTCGCAAGCAAGGATCTACACTACATATGCACGGGTATATGTGTAAAGAGGCCATATCGGTGGACTAAACTGCAGAATGCCAGAATAAGTGGGGGATAGCTAGTCCTATCGAAGACTACGCTTCTGGCAGCCTCCATCTTGCAGCATGTAGAAGAGAGTAGATTGAAGTCCTCCAAGTAGCATCGCATATCATAATCCTACCCGGCGATCCTCCCCTCGTCGTCTTGTGGGAAAGCGATCATCGGGATGTCTCTGGAACTTTTCTGGGTGTGTTTTATTAAATATCCGGTTCTAGTTGTCACAAGGTCAAGGTACAACTTCGGGTCATCCTTTTACCGAGGGACACGGCTATTCGAATAGATAAACTTCCCTGCAGGGGTGCACCACATTTCCCAACATGCTCGATCCCTCTGGCCGAACACACTTTCCTGGGTCATGCCCGGCCTCGGAAGATCAACACGTCGTAGCCCCACCTAGGCACAACAGAGAGGTCAGCACGCCGGTCTAAATCCTAAGAGCGCAGGGGTCTAGGCCCATCACCCATTGCACACCTGCATGTTGCAAGGGCGGCCGGAAGCAGACCTAGCCTCCCTAGTAAGAGCAGGCGTTCCAGTCCAATCCGGCGCGCGTCGCTCAGTCGCTGACGTCAAGAAGGCTTCGGCTGATACCACGACGTCGAGTGCCCACAACTGTTCCCACATAGTTGGTTAGTGCGTATAAGCCAGTGTCCAGACTTAGATCATATACCAAGATCTCGTTAAGCTTGTTATTATGAAGTAACCGCGAACGCCGACCAGGGCCAGGCCCACCTGTCCCCTAGGTGGTCTCAACCTGCCCTGTCGCTCCGCCACAAAGATCCACACAGAGGGCCGTCGGGACAAATAGCCTTTCAGCCCCCAATACGTGAATCACTCGCGGGTACACTTCGAGCTGACTCGACTTTAGTCACCAACTGTATAGTATGTATATATAGTATATACCCGTGATCACCTCTCGAGTGATCACGGCCCAATAGTATAGCATGGCAGACAGACAAGAATGTAGGGCCACAGATGATAAACTAGCATCCTATACAAAGCATTTAGGATTGCGGGTAAGGTATCAACAACTGTAGCAACTATGCAACAGAATAGGATTAACCGAACAGTAACATGCTACACTACTCTAATGCAACCAGTATTGATAACAATAGGCGATATCTGGTGATCAAGGGGGGGGGGGCTTGTCTGGTTACTCTGGCATGGAGGGGGCGTTAACTCCGTAGTCGTATTGGGTAGCAGCAGGGTCGGTCTCGGTGTCTAGCGAGAGAAGAGGGGGAAGAAACAATAAATATAATGCAAACAAATGCATGACGATGCATGACATGACAAGTAACGACGCTCGGTGTGCCCTAACACGGTAGTAGGTGATATAGGAGAAAGGGGGAAACATCCGGGAAAGTATCCCCGGGGTTTCGCGGTTTCGGACAGATCAACCGAATGTGAAATGTTGCAGGTTCGGTATGCTAGGGACGTGTGGCTGATGAACGGGCTGCATATTCGGATTTGTCTCGTCGTTCTAAGCAACTTTCATGTACAAAGTTTTTCCATCCGAGTTACAGATTAATTTATATTAATTTTCAAAGTTTTCTCATTTCTAAATTTAATTGAAATCTAAAATAAAAGTGAAATTACTATGGGTACACAGAAGTGTACCCACATATGTGCTACTAAGTCTGACAGGTGGGGCCAGGGGCTGAGTCAGCCCAGTCAACTGGTCAACGGGGCCTAGGGGTCCTACCTGTCACTGACTAGGAGTGCCCAGTCAGTAGAGTTGACTAGTCAACTGGGTCCAACGGGACCCAGTAGTCAGCGACTGTTTATAATAACAGGTTTTCTATAATTTATTTAAAGAAATTAGTATGTGGGTCGGGTTGTCAGTGACTACTCTAATAACAATGTTTAATATTTTTCTAACTAGCATAATAAGGGGCTGGGGCCACACGTCAGTGGGGGGTTTAGTGGTTAATCCCCACGGGGTCCACTTGCCGGTGGCTCGCGGGGTGTTTCGAACGGCCGGCGTGCGCCGGTGACCAAACCGATGGCGGCGACACGCCGGAGTGCGTCAGAAAAACGCGCACCGTGCACCATTTTGGATGTGGCCAGATGTGTTCGAACGCACACAGCAGCGCGTCGTGAACGAGGGCTCTGCCTCAACCAGATATGGTAGGAAACGGAGACGGTGATGAATTGAGGTGGCGGAATCGAGCACGGGGGGAGAGGGGTTTCATGGCGGAGCTCACAGTGGAGCCGTGGGGCATGGCAGCAAGCTCGAGGGAGGCTCGGGGTGGCCAGAGTCAGCGGCGGTGTGCGGTGGTACAAGGAGGAAGCCGAGCGCGGGGCGGCGTCGCAGGGGCATCTTGACTCGTACGCGTGGTCGGGGCGAGGAAGTGGTCGACGACGAGGCGTGCGACGGGGCGGTCCGACGCGGCGAGGGCGACGAAGGGGGTTGGCGAGGTCACCGGTGGGAGGTCGGAGGCACACGGGGCGATGCGCTGCCCTGTTTGAGCGTGGGCGTGTCGTGTGTGTGCGGGAGGAAGGCGGCATGGTTGGGGCGGCAAGGCACCGGCGGGGAAGTGCTCCGGCGCTTAGTGGTGGCAAAGACGGGCGGAGCGGGAGCGAACAGAGGGAGGAGAGGTGTGTGAGGGGCTGTCGGGCACGAGGCATTTCACCTCTGGGCATGTGGCGGCACGAGGGATGGCGAGGGGAGTTAGGGGGTCGAGTGGGAGGAGTGGGGAGGTCGCTAGGGTTAGGTCTCAGGGGTGTGGGGGGCATATAGGCCAAGGCTGGGCCGGCGCGCGTATTGTCCTGCTGGGCTAAACGGCCTGGGGAGAGGGGGGACTTTTTCTATTTTTTCATTCCCTTTTCCATTTTTTCTACTTCTGTTTAATTCTAGTTTCTTTTATGTTTAGTATTATAAACTATAAAAATAGTCTCTAAGTTAGCATTACTAAATATAATACTACCACTACAATTTGGGTACCCCAACATAAAAATAGTTTAAAATTTTATAAATTATAAGAGGCTTTTAATAATTGTTTTGCTGTTGTTTTATTTATTTTAAAGCATTCAAGAATTTTATAACAATGTGGTGTCCTCACCATATTTACTTACGAATTATTTGGCTCGCACCGAACATTTTAGTTTTAACATTCGGAAACTTTTATTGTTTGTCTGTGTCGGTGTACAAAAGTAAGGGCTTTGCTTTTGACCCCTTTACTTGTGCACGGGCAGTCGGAGCCACCTGCCACGGCCATGCATAACGGGGCAGGAGAGGGAAGTCGGAGAGAAGCCGAAGGCACAAGACAAACAAAGCAACGACAAGGGCCAAGGCCACAAAGATCGAGTGGACGAAGCAAGTTTCCCCGGCAAGGACCCTTGCCGGGGCAGCTCGCCCCACACCAACGGAGTGAGCCACCTTCGAGCCCACCAATGCTAAACAAACACATTCAGACAGGGCTCAGGAGGCACCTCCGTGGTGGCATGCAGATCTTTATGAAGACAAAGAATATTCAATATTAGATGAGGGTTAGAAGGCAACGATCCCCGGCAGGGTTCTTGCCGAGGAAGCCCCACAAGACCCCCGGCAAGGACGACAGCGTGACGTGGCGAGACCCTTGCCGAGCCACCCGGCAAGGCCCTCGCCAAAAGTGCCAGCAGGGCCACTGCCAGGCCCACACCAGCCAAGTCACCGCCGTCGTTCACATGCAGCTTCCAACCCAACCAGCTGGGCAGGCACCTGCGTGGCAGCATGCAGCCCTTCGTGGAGGCTCCACCACTGCACCACCTCAGCTGCCTGACTGCCTACATGGCACCACACGCATCACTCGCCAGGGCGTGCGTCAAAGCAAGAAGGAGCGGCGATGGACGGGACGGGCCCCGCCCCCGTCCCCGATAAAGTGAAGGGACACCTAAGCCTCGCATTAAATGTGCTTTGTCCTGTAATACCAACGATAAGCTCGCAACACTGTAGCACTTTTCACCTCATGTGTGCCACTGTGGCAGCCCCTTCCGCCTATCAAAGGAGACCCATGGCGCACTGAAGAAGGATTCGTCTCTTTGGAACCTAGCAGCACGTAGAGCTAGTTCAAGAGCTCAAGAACACTAAATACATCCACCAAAGCAGGATCGTAGGGTTTTACGCATCTTTGCAGCCCGAACCTGGCAAAAATCCCATTTGTGTTGTCTACTAGTCCCGCTCTCCTCACGTTCCCGCGCCCCGCAACCATAGTAGGGATTCTTGTGATCCCATAGGTGTCGTTTCATCACCGACATCTTTGGCGCACCAGGTAGGGGGCGCGAATTGTGAGAATCTGGTCTAGTAGTTGGCCTAGCAGTTCATCATCGCCACAACTCCTGCGGAGAAGGCGGCCAAGAGGGCGGCGCTGCCCGTTAGCCCGAAGGACGCCGAGGTGGCGACGAGAGAGCTAAGTCATGCTGAACTTTAAAAAAATTCTCCTTAGATATAAGGTTATTATCCTCAACGGTTCGGCCTATGTATGGAAAGCCTGTACGTAGAGGGGCCCTCCTGCGATCTGCAATGCCCTTGTTCTGTTTCGAGTCCGCTCAACAGTTCGAGTGGCCGCGTCGAGAGTGGTAGGGTAGCTTTCACCATTAGCAACGCTCTCGACCCTGACTCGAGTCAAGCTTGACGGATCGAGCGGCCGCGCTAATGGCGGTAACGTGCTTTGCTCGGCAGCAAGCACACCCGGCAGGCTAATGAGGATCCGTCCTCAAGACGCCGCCCTGGGTTTACGTGCCGGCAAGCCTACCCAATCGACGTGGGGTGTACATACAAAGGAAAATCGAACAGGAAAATAATATGCATAACTTCAGGAGCACTGCAAAGTTATATTACACAAATTGTCGCTGCGGTTCTAACTAAAGTTAGCATTGTCTTGGTCATGAACCTGTAGCGCCGATAAAGAACGGGGTGCCTAGTCCCGGCGCTGGCCCTCCAACCTCTTGATTTTGTCGATGCGGCTGAAGATGGGCTGGATACGCTCATTGAGCGCCGCGATGTCAGCATCCTCCGGCTAGCTCTTCAGCACAGCTTCGAAGTCGAGGTTGGGGTGCCAATGTGCTATCTTGGCGAGCACCCTGGTCATGGCCCCCCGACAGAGCATCCGAGACTCTTCGGCTAGGGAGGCCACCTGGTTGGAGTGAAGCCGCTTCAGGGCGCCGACGACCCTCTCAAAATATATGGTCAGGTTGGTGTTGGGGCTCGGGTTCGCCTCCGGGGCGTACCCCATGTCCGGCATCCCCATGATGGCCAGCTGAGTGGCGGCCGAGTTTGCAACAGTGGCAAGGCGTTCGAGCCAACGCTTCTCCCCGCCACTTGATCGTTGAGGTTGCCGGTCTCGTTTATCCGCAGCTGTTTCTCCGTCGCCAGGTCCCTGGTCAGAACCTCTTCCCGGGCTCTGGCCTCCGACAACATCTTCTCAAGATCCCCCAGCTTCACCTTGAGGTCTCTGATGGAGTCATTGGCTTCGGAGAGTTCTTCGGCCTTGCTGACGACCGCGCCCTGCGCCTCCACCAGGGCGCCGTTGAGCGTGTCCTTCTCTTGGGACAGCTTCAAAGCTTGCTCCTCCAGCTCCTTCACCTTGCCGGTGTAGACCTGAGCCTGGGCATTGAGTGCTTCCTGATGCCTCTGCTCCAGCTCTTGGGTCCGCAGCACGACGATCTTGTCCACCTCTTCATCCTTGCCGTGGAGCGTGGCGGCAAGTGTCTCCTCACGCGCGACAAGATCCTCTTCCTGGGAGTTCAGTGCGGCCTCGCACTGGGTCCGGGCGGCTTCGGCTTCAGCGGTCAAGTTCTTCGCCGTCTCTTGGGCCTTCTCGATGTCGGCCAGCTTCATGGTGATTCCACATCGCGCTTGGCTAGCTCGCTCTGGGCGTCCTTCAGCTTGTCCTGAGCCTGACAGAACCAATCCTGCGCCTTGGCAACGTGCCCCTCGAAGTCCGCCTCCACTTTCTCCACCACTGCCGCCTTGGACTTGGCCTTGTCCAGGCGAGCGCGGTGGAGATCCTGGAGCTTCTGAAAGTTGGCACCCATGGCCTGGAGCAGCTGCTCCTCCTGGGAGCCATCACCATCAATGCTCGGCTCATCGATAACCTCGAGCCCGGCAGCGGCAAGCACCTCGCCGTCGAGCATCTCCCCCTCGATGGGAGCCCTGGAGCTCGACACGCCTGGGAGATGGACGAAGAGGTCCTCGCTCACCCTCAGGTACCTGTCGGAGCCGGAGGCAGCGGAGGAGGAGGGTTGGTCGTCGACCACCAACTCCTCGGTAGCGGCCTTGCCGGCCTCCTCAACAAGACCCTTGCCGGCCTCCTCGGCAGGCCCCTTGCCGGCCTCCTCGGCAGGCCCCTTGCCGGTCTCTTCAGCGGGCCCCTTGGCAGTGTCTTCAGCGGCACCCTCGGCGCTCTCCTTGGTGGTAATCTTCTCGGCCTGCGCCGCGGCGTCCTCGGCGACGTCCTTGATCACGGAGTCAGCATCCTCTGGATCCATCGAGGAGGAATCTGGATGCCAAGAAGGAAATGAGACAAGGCTAAGATCAGATCCAATGAAGGAAAAAAGAAAGGATGCATGTGGAGACGGAGAGCAAGTGGCTTACCCACGCCAGGCCAAGAAGCAGAAGCCCTCTTTCTGCCAAGGTCCGGCATCGAGGCAAAGCCACCGGCGCCTGCGTCCTCCTCCCCCTCCTCCGTGTGCATGGCCTCGGGGCTTGGTGCCCTTGCCGGGGACGCCCCTCGGGGCGGTGTAGTTGACGGAGGCGGCACGATAGGAGAAGCCCTCTATGGCTCCCCTTGGTGCTGCTCCCCTCCTGCATCCACGGCATGGTTAGCACTGAAGCGTCGCTCATGGCATACGTTAATAGAGGGTGGGTGATGGACTCATGCTGGGGGCTGGGCCGGGGGCTGCTGTCCGGGCTGCTCGACACCACTAGTGGCATGCCGAAGATGCCCATCGGGGGCTGGCCGCTCGTCGAAATCCTGGCCCTCTTTATCCTCTGGGCCAGCATCTCCACATCCCTGCAAGATGAAGATAAGTGAGAAGCGTATTCAGAGGAAGTGAAAGAAACGAAGAAGGAAAGTAGAAGCTTATTCTTCATTTTCCTCCTCCTCCTCCTCCTCGGTCGCTTTCCTTTTCCTCTCCGGGCTGAGGGGCCCAAAGTCGAAGGCAATCCCCGCGCCAACATCTGCCGGCGATGGGGAGGGCGGTGGCGTCCGGGCACGCCTGGACGATTAGGAAGCAGATGCCTTCTTCCTCGCCGCCACGCCCTCCGCCGCCTTCTTCCTCACCATGGCCCTCGTCTGGCGCACCGACGTTCCCTGAGCCAGTCGCAGCTGCACGGCCTGGCCAGGAAGAACCGGCTCACCGGAGGCGGCCTGCCGTAGAACTCGCCCCTTCCTAGTGGCTGGATGGTCGAAGGTCGCGATCTCCTCCCCTTCGTCCTCCTCCGAAGACCCGTCGACGGCATCCTCGACGAGGGGGGCCACAGCGCTGGAGCCGCTAGCCTCCCCAGCGGCCGCCGCCCACCGGGCAAGGTCCTCCTCCTCCGCTTCTGCCGCGGCCCTGTCCACCACGCCGCCAGCATTGTCGGCCTCCTCGGCAAGCTTTGCCCCCTCCGCGGCAAGCCTCGCCTCCCTCACCCTGGCGACAATGTAGTCCAGCTCCTCTTGAGAAGTGTCCTAAACAAGCCGCGGCTCGGCCATGATGTATGCCTTGTGCAGGGTGTCGAAGAACTCCTGCACCTTGAGCTTGTCAGGCGCGACCCAGCTCGGGTCAAGGCCATGCGCGTTGAAAAGCGGCATCATGGCGATGATCTCCGACCGGCGAGAATTGTTTCTAAGCAGGACCACTCCTGCGGGCAACTTGAAGACAGGCCCTTTGTCCACCTTGCCGGCCTTTGCGGCAACCCTTGCAACCTTGCCGGACCGCTCAACCTCGCCTTCTTCATTAACCTTGAGCTGGAAGATCCGTTGGCAGAGATGAGCGTGCCTCGGCACCGTCAGATTCTGGTTGAGGCTGGGGCGGAGCCTCATGATGTCAGCAGCATTCACAAAAAGCTAGGTCGGCCTCCCCTTGTCATGCAGAGGAGCGATTCGGTGGCGGATCAAGTCTGCCCCGATCATCTCGAGGGTGAGCCCGGCCTGGGTAAGCCGGAGGATCCTGGTGGTGGCAATCGTAAGCTTCTCATCGTCGACATCAACGTCGCCCCAGTCCTTTCCATGGACCGGCGCCACCCGATGGACCTCACAGAATGCTGGCAGATTCTCCTCCTCGATCCAGCACCATCGGCCCCACCACTCTTCCCACCTCTCCTTCATGGCGCCCTCCGCGTATGCTCCCTTGGCCCTCGGGATCCAAGCGACGCTGGCGGTGATGGCGCCTCCCTTTTGGATCCGAGGAGAGAAGTAATGGCGGAAGAGCGCCGTGTTGGGATGCACCCCGGCAAAGCCCTCGCAGAGGTGTGCGAAAAGAGCCATGCACGCCACGGCATTCGGAGTAAAATCCAGAAGGCGGAAGCCGAAGGTGTGCATAATATCCTTAAAAAATCAGAGAATGGGGGACAAAGCCCGCAAGAGAAGTAGTCGACGAAGAAGGGATACCGATTTAGGGTAGGCCCGACGCTGGCAGGGATGACGCTTGTGGCTGGATGCCCCGTCGTTTCTCCCCCCGTCTTCAACCCCCACAAAATCTTGTAGTACTCCCGGAGCATGGGCACGTCGACTGTCGAGGGGAAGAGGGCGAACTGCGCCCATCTGGCCACCAGCTCGCTCTTCGATGGCTCCGCCGCCCCGGCATCTTTGGCTACCCCTTTTACCTTTGGTGGATTTGGGTGCCATGGCGGCCGCGAGAAGCAGAGGGCGGGGGATGCCGGAAGCACGTCGACGATGTACGAAAGCAGGGGGCTCGAGAAGGAACAAAGGGGGTGGCGGTTCCAAGATTGGAGAAGACGTAGGGAAAGGGTAAAGTGAGCAGCGCGCCCGCGGTTATTCCTTTTTATGGGGAAGGCGCGGGCCGCCTCCTTTCCCATTAACTGCGACACGACGCATGCGTGCGTACGCCATCCCACGCATGCCTCCAACATCACATACGCTCCCCCACGACACACGCCCAACACGGGTCGTGGGGGAAGCGCAGCGAACGGAACAATTACCGCAGTACAAATCTACCCCAACTGCCCGCGCACCGTTCTGGGCCTGGCCCAACAACGTGTCGTGCTTATGTATGGCCCAGGCCCGGAGGCTCCTGTCGGTGTACAAAAGTAGGGGCTCTGCTTTTGACCCCTTTACTTGTGCACGGGCAGTCGAAGCCACCTGCCACGGCCATGCACAACGGGGCAGGAGAGGGAAGCCGGAGAGAAGCCGAAGGCACAAGACAAACAAAGCAACGACAAGGGCCAAGGCCACAAAGATCGAGTGGACGAAGCAGGTTTCCCCGGCAAGGACCCTTGCCGGGGCGGCCTCAGCAGCCCCGGCAAGACCCTTGTCGGGGCAGCTCGCCCCACACCAACGGATTGAGCCACCTTCGAGCCCACCAATGCTAAACAAACACATTGGGACAGGGCTTAGGAGGCACCTCCGTGGTGGCATCCAGATCTTTGTGAAGACAAAGAATATTCAAGATCGGATGAGGGTTAGAAGGCAACGATCCCTGGCAGGGTTCTTGCCGAGGAAGCCCCACAAGACCCCCGGCAAGGTCCTTGCCGGGGACGACAGCGTGCCGCGGCGAGACCCTTGTCGGGCCACCCGGCAAGGCCCTCGCCAAAAGCGCCAGCAGGGCCACTGCCAGGCCCACACCAGCCAAGTCTCCGCCGCCGTTCACATGCAGCTGCCAACCCAACCAGCTGGGCAGGCACCTGCGTGGCAGCATGCAGCCCTTCGTGGAGGCTCCACCGCCGCACCACCTCAGCTGCCTGACTGCCTACATGGCACCACACGCATCACTGGCTAGGGCGAATGTCAAAGCAAGGAGGAGCGACGACGGACGGAACGGGCCCCGCCCCCGTCCTTGATAAAGTGAAGGGACACCTATGCCTCACATTAAATGCGCTTTGTCCTATAATACCAGTGATAAGCTCGCAACACTGTAGCACTTTCCACCTCCTGTGTGCCACTGTGGCAGCGCCTTCCGCCTATAAAAGGAGGCCCATGGCGCACTGAAGAAGGATTCGGCCCTTTGGAACCTTGCAGCACCCAGAGCTAGTTCAAGAGCTCAAGAACACTAAATACATCCACCAAAGCAGGATCGTAGGGTTTTACGCATCTTTACGGCCCGAACCTGGGTAAAATCCCCTTTGTGCTGTCTACTAGTCTCGCTCTCCTCACGATCCCGCGCCCGGCAACCGTAGTAGGGATTCTTGTGATCCCATAGGTGTCGTTTCATCACCGACAGTTTGATTTAGAATTTGAATCCGAACCAGTCTCGAACTAACGCGAGATTAGCAACAGAAATTGGGGTGACATGGCATCATTAGCAGAGGTTCACTGTAGCTTAAATATACGGGTGTCACAATTCTCCTCCACTACAAGAAATCTCGTCCCGAGATTTAAGTGGTAGGGTAAGGGGGAAAGATTTGGTTATGAAATTCTAACGAGTCTTCTCGGCCTTGGTAGCTCTTCTCGAAGATGTCGATCCATTACATTGATGTCTTCATTCCTCTGCTTCAGGTCATCATGATGAAGTCGGCATCCTTTCTTCGGTAACTCCATCGTACTTACGAAAGAATAAAGGGGTGGGTATTCCGGGAGAACGGACCTCCGCAAGGTTGACTATCTGGTCGATAACATCGGGGAAGGTGGCGGAAAGTAACTCTCAAATTGGAACTTAAGAAAACACGGAGAGCAAGTAAGACGGTGCAATAAGAAGTTTTGAGCAGATAGGCAATCGTTCATTACTTGAAACAGAGCATGAAAGGGGTTCAGAGGAACGGTAATAAGTATTGTGTTTGATACCAGAATATATCATCTCTAGGAAGGTGACCCATGAATACATACGAGTCAAGCATGAGGAATAACTTTGGAAACCGGGGGGTACAGGAGAGTCAGGTTTCGATCCTGTGGAACTGTGGTTTATGGGCCCACCATGTGGGTTAAAAGTAGGAAGGGCACTAACATCTTGCATGGTCCTGATAGCAAGACAGGTCAGAGAATAGCCCGTTAGTTATGTCAGCAACAACGTCGGTACCAAGGACAAGGGACGAAGAGAACCTTTTTCCTGCTCGTAGAACGAGGCAGACCAATAGGCAAAGTTCTCGTCCATCGGTGGTTATCGGAATGTCATCAGCAATAGTAACAGGGTCTTACTGACAGAGTTGTACAACAAGGTGCTTGCCTAAGCAGGGAATTGTCACTGCTCAGTTGCGTAGATTACAAGAAAGTTTAAACAAAGCAATTGAAAGGAAAATGTGTATAAACACATATTTTAGGGGTATATCCTTCCCAAGGACAAGCAGAGCACGATATCCACGACAGGATAGAAAGTAGAAACCATTTAGGTAAGGGGGGGATAATTTCATGGCGTTACCCATACAATGGTGTTTGGATAATTGATAAAGAAAATTTAGCATTGCTTCAACTGTTCTTATTGAAGATCAGAGTACCACAGACATGCTTCGAGATAGCATTGACATGGTCTTCAAGCAAGGTCGGACTTTGGATACACGAAGGATCCATCAGAAACAACTTATGGAATAAGTCTTACAATTTCCTCATGGAAGAACGACTAACCTTGTGAAAAAGGAAACTATAACAATAGGTCCTTCAGTTAGGTGTGCTAGGCATGACATCATCTTACCGGGTTACATAACGACCAATGCTATAATTCTTGGAAATATGTTTCCAGCCATCGTATCTAACCGAGATGTAGATCTGAGTGGTGTTAGGGTACCTCAGACTCGGGATGCCTGAGAAGAAAAAGGTGCGACACAAATTGACGAGATGACATTTTAAGATTCTCGGGAAATGAACTATGGAAGCGAGTTCTGAAACAATAGTTCATTATTAAATCAAGGAGAGAATGAGGATGTGGCTGATGGACTCAGCGACAACTCATCGAGGTTTTCAAAAAGGTGGATTTCCACAATCATGTGAAGGAGGTAACATTTTTCAGCTCAAATGACATAATGATGTATGCTCGAGGGAAACATACATAATTAATCATTGGTTGAAAGGTGCACCTGAAATATGGGCATATGTAGCATGTTCAATGTTAGAATGGTGATTCAATGACCAACAGTTTAAGAACGAACTGTCGATCGTTAACTTCAAAGCAATATGGTTGCTAGAAGTACAGAACTCAAGCAACATTGTTAGCATATTGGTATCCTGGTTAAAAACAACATGGGGACCAAGGAAGAATGGTGATGGTGAGAAGTATCATCATACCGAGAATTTCTAAGAGGTGGAGCAATCCCCACAACATTCTTGACAGAAAAGACAGTAATACTTCAAGGCGAAACACAACACTAGTTGGAGAGAAAGTTGTATTTATAATGTGGACAAGTTCGTGATGAAAGGAAGTCAAGGGTGTTGTCGATGATAATAAAAATCTTCGAAGGCAAGGAGGGTATTTCTCATCATGAACACAGTTGGCATCTCGGAAGAAGTCAAAGTGTTGAGAAGGTGTTCTGACACATTTGCCGGGAGGTTTCAAGAGGATGCAATCAAACAACAACGGCAACAAGCGGAAATGATGAAGTGGCAAGTTATAGGATCAATATATAAGATGCAAGCTTGGAACAAAAGTTGTCGTTCAAGACAAGCAACATGATGTTGAAAGCTCGACGTAAGTCATGCTCACACACTGAAGAATTCGTGCACCAGAGAAGGACGAGGTAGCACAGTTAAAGATAGCAAGACCAGGATGCAGCCGATAGTCTAGGAATGACTAGATTGAGTTCTGAATTTCCCAGTAAAAATACTAGGGGTATTTGATTTGTAGTGGGGAATAATTTCACTAATCGGTGTCCTCGGTTGACAACAATCCAGAACACATAGAGTGATTACGACAAGGAAAGACATTACTTCAACAAAGTTAGTAAGATGTGGTGCAATGGCCAGACATCTTCGAGATAACAGGGGGTAATACTCGAAGGTAGAACAAGATAGAAGTAGAACCGGGTCATTGACCTGTGACAGTAGATACTTCAACCTTGCCAAAAATAGACAAGGCACTAGAATGAATTCCCATCAGATATATCAGATCGGGACAGCATGGTCGGAACCATAACTGTAAGGAATCAATTCAAGAATACCGAAAGAATCATACAGCTGTATAATCATTTTGCAAGAAGCTTCCGAGACAGTCTACATCATTTTCAAGGGCATGAACACAAAGTTCAAGGTCGACTCCCACTTCTTTAATGCATAACATTTCATTCACCTCTCGCTTTGATAAAACTGTAGTGTTGGAATTTTATTTGGTAGAACATCGGAAGAGTATGACTTGTGAAAACTTTCGGGTTCTCACGGATTAGGGGAAGGCATAGGTTCAACCCATCGGGCATCTTAGTAACATATACCACAAGTTTCAAAAGTAAATACACAAGCTCGAAAGCAGAGCATGGTTGGCCAAGCAGAGGATACAATTTACCAAAGGCATTATGTATCAGGGGGAGGACTCACAAGGTGATTGAATATGAAGGATACTGTCGGATAACAATCCAACAATGGATCGGGCGATCCACAACGGAGACGATGTGAGTATCAGTACTCACATAGAGGAAGAAGAATGCAGAGGCATCAGATTCAAGGATCACCTGATTAGTCTGATGCTTAAATAGAAGAAATTATGGTTTCCAAAACGAAGGATGAGAAGAAGACGCTCTGATCAAGGATGGATAAGTTGAAAACACTTAGTTGGACAATCAATAATGGTTTGAATTGCTGAGAACCAACTCGTGTCCGGAATGACGTTTGAGTCGGAAAGATAATTTTAAAAAGGATAACCTGATGACTGCGTGCGTACGCACATATTGAATCAATAGCCTCAAAATGACTAAGACAAGGGATGTTATCGAGGACCACTAGTCATATGGAATTAACCATAATGCAAGCAGGCAAGAATTTCAAGAATAACAGGCTGCAGAGGATTTTCGAAAGATAGAAAAGTATTCCGAAGAATTTTGTGAGACACATGAACAATTGAGAAGAACGGATCCTTGATAAATGTGAAAAAAAAATCGTAACGGTTTTCATGCAAAATAAAACTACAAGACAATAAACTCAAAGGATTCTCGGGACAATGAAGAATAGTTCAAGGCATCTTGTAACAACAAGAGCGACGAGAAATGATCATGAGAATGACAAGTGCATGCAGATATCCATAGGGATATATCGGTGGCAGTGAATTGCAAAGGCGATGAGCACAAGGGTCTCGGGAAAATATCGAGGGATATCCTCAGAATCTTCTGACGAAGCAAGTGATTTTCCAGAATGAGGGCTCTTCAGGAGAAATAGTTACGAGAACCTAGAGTTAGAGTTAGCAAAATCATTTAACCCGAATAGAGGAGACATCATAGTCCCAGAGTTAAGGTCGAGGAGTCAAAGATCCTAATACCACCCAAATGGCGACGTGGGCCCGTAAGACTCACAGCCATGTTAGTAAAAGTTTTATAGTGACTAGACTCGACTTTGGCCAAGGAGTGTGGAAGAGGGATCCCTATAGGCAGTCAGCTCTAATACCAACTTGTGACGCCCCCGATTCAATCGTACACTAATCATACACGCAAATGTGTACGATCAAGATTGGGGACTCACGAGAAGATATCACAACACAACTCTAAAAATAAAATAAGTCATACAAGCATCATAATACAAGCCAGGGGCCTCGAGAGCTCGAATACAAGTGCTCGATCATAGACGAGTCAGCGGAAGCAACAACATCTGAGTACAGACATAAGTTAGACAAGGTGCCATAAGATGCTAGCACAAACTTGGATACAGATCGAAAGAGGCATAGGCCTCCTGCCTGGGATCCTCTTAAACTACTCCTAGTCGTCGTCAGCGGCCTGCACATAGTAGTAGGCACGTCCAGTGTAGTAGGAGTCGTCGTCGACGGTGGCGTCTGGCTCCTAGGCTCCAACGTCTGATTGCGGCATCCGAGAAGAAGAGAAAAGGGGGGAAAATAGGGAGCAAAGCAAACGTGAGTACTCGTCCAAAGTACTCGCAAGCAAGGATCTACACTACATATGCATGGGTATATGTTTAAAGAGGTCATATCCGTGGACTGAACTGTAGAATGCCAGAATAAGAGGGGGATAGCTAGTCCTATCCAAGACTACGCTTCTGGCAGCCTCCATCTTGCAGCATGTAGACGAGAGTAGATTGAAGTCCTCCAAGTAGCATCGCGTAGCATAATCATACCCGGCGATCCTTCCCTCATCGCATTTCAAATCGGGGGCGTCTCTAGAACTTGTCTGGGTGTGTTTTTATTAAGTATCCGGTTCTACTCCCTCCGTTCCTAAATATTTGTCTTTCTACGCATTTCAAATGGACACAACATACGGATGTATGTAGACTTATTTTAGAGTGTACATTCACTCATTTCGCTCTGTATGTAGTCATTTGTTAAAATCTCTAGAAAGATAAATATTTAGGAACGGAGGGAGTAGTTGTCATAAGGTACAACTTCGGGTCATCCTTTTACCGAGGAACATGGCTATTCGAATAGATAAAATTCCCTACAGGGGTGCACCACATTTCCCAACATGCTCGATCTCTCTGGCCGAACACACTTTCCTGGGTCATGCCCGGCCTCGGATGATCAACACGTCGCAGCCCCACCTAGGCACAATAGAGAGGTCGGCACGCCGGTCTAAATCCTAAGCACGCAGGGGTCTGGGCCCATTGCCCATTGCACACCTGCACCTTGCGAGGGCGGCCGGAAGCAGACCTAGCCTCCCTAGTAAGAGCAGGCGTTCGAGTCCAATCCGGCGCGCGTCGCTGAGTCGCTGACATCAAGAAGGCTTCGGCTCATACCACGACGTCGAGTGCCCATAACTATTCCCGCGTAGTTGGTTAGTGCGTATAGGCCAATGGCCAGACTCAGATCAAATACAATATCTCGTTAAGCGTGTTATTATGAAGTAACCGCGAACGACGACCAGGGCCAGGCCCACCTGTCTCCTAGGTGGTCTCAACCTGCCTGTCGCTCCGCCACAAAGATCCACATAGAGGGTCGTCGGGACAAATGGCCTTTCAACCCCCAATCCGTGAATCACTCGCGGGTACTCTTCGAGTCGACCCGACTTTAGTCACCAACTTTATAGTATGTATATATAGTATATACCTGTGATCACCTCCCGAGTGATCACGACTCGATAGTATAGCATGGCAGACAGACAAGAATGTAGGGCCATAGATGATAGACTAGCATCCTATACTAAGCATTTAGGATTGCGGGTAAGGTATCAACTACTATAGCAACAATGACAGGCTATGCAACCGAATAGGATTAACCGAATAGTAACATGTTACACTACTCTAATGCAAGCAGTAGAGATAAGAATAGGCGATATCTGGTGATCTGGGGGGGGGGCTTGCATGGTTGCTCTGGCAAGGAGGGTTCGTCAACTCCATAGTCGTACTGGGTAGCAGCAGCGTCGGTCTCGGTGTCTAGCGAGAGAAGAGGGGGAAGAAACAATAAATATAATGCAAACATATGCATTACATGACAAGTAACGGCGCGCGGTGTGCCCTAACGCGGTAGTGGGTGATACAGGAGAAAGGGGGAAACATCAGGGAAAGTATCCCCGGGGTTTCACGGTTTCGGACAAATGAACCGGAGGTGAAATGTTGCAGGTTCGCTATGCTAGGGACGTGTGGCTGACAAACGGGCTGTGTATTCAAATTCGTCTCGTCGTTCTAAGGAACTTTCATGTACAAAGTTTTTCCATCCAAGTTATAGATTATTTTATATTAATTTTCAAAGTTTTATTCTTTTTTGAATGTAATTTAAATCTAAAATAAAAGTGAAATTACTATGGGTACACAAAAGTGTACCCACACATGTGCTACTAAGTCTGACATGTGGGGCCAGGGGCTGAGTCAGCCCAGTCAACTGTTGACCAATTGACTAGTCAACGAAGTCAAAGGGGCATAGAGGGTCCCACCTATCACTGACTAGGAGTGCCCAGTCAGCAAGGTTGACTAGTCAACTGGGTTCAGCAGGACCCAATAGTCAGTGACTGTTTATAATAACAGGTTTCATAAAATTTATTTAAACAACTTAGTATGTGGGTCGGGTTGTCAGTGACTACTCTAATAACAATGTTTATTATTTTTCTAACTAGCCTAATTAGAGGCAGGGGCCACAGGTCAGTGGGGGTTTAATGGTTAATCCCCGCGGGGTCCACTTATCGAGGCCCACGGGGTGTTTCGAACGGCCGGTGACACGCCGGAGTGCGTCAGAAAAACGCGCACCGGGCACCATTTTGGATGCGGCCAGATGCGTTCGAACGCATGCAGCAGCGCGTCTCAGAACGGGGGCTCTGCCTCGAACAGATATGGTCGGGAACGGCGACGGCGATGAACTGAGGCGGCGGAATCGAGCACGGGGGGAGAGGGGTTTCGTGGTGGAACTCACAGTGGAGCCGTAGGGCGTGTCAGCAAGCTCGAGGGAGGCTCGGGGTGGCCGGAGTCGGCGGCGGCGTGCGGCCGCACGAGGAGGAAGCCGAGCGCGGGGCGGCGTCGCAGGTGCGTCTTGACTCGTACGCGTGGTCGGGGCGAGGAAGTGGTCGACGACGAGGCATGTGAAGGGGCGGTCCGACGCGGCGAGGCCGGCGAAGGGGGTTGGCGTGGTCGCCGACGGGGCGTAGGAGGCAGACGGGGCGATGCGCTGCCCTGCTTGAGCGTGGGTGTGTCGTGTGTGTGCGGGAGGGAGGCGGCGTGGTTGGGAGCGGCGAGGCACCGGCGGGGAAGTGCTCCGGTGCGTAGTGGTGGTGAAGACGGGCGGAGCGGGAGCGAACGGAGGGAGGAGAGGCGTGCGAGGGGGTGTCGGGCACGAGGCGTTTCGCCTCTGGGCATGCGGCGTCGCGAGGGATGGCGAGGGGAGTGAGGGGGTCGAGTGGGAGGAGTGGGGAGGTCGCTAGGGTTAGGTCTCAGGGGTGTGGGGGGCATATAGGCCAAGGCTGGGCCGGCGCGCGTATCGGCCTGCTGAGCCAAACGGCCCAGGGAGAGGGGGGGACTTTTTCTATTTTTGCATTCCCTTTTCTATTTTTCTACTTCTGTTTTAATTTGAATCCGAACCGGTCTCGAACTAACGCGAGATTAGCAACAGAAATCGGGGTGACGTGGCATCATTAGCAGAGGTTCACTGTAGCTTAAATATCCGGGCGTCACACTGTTAAGCAGTATGACTATTTTCGCCCACAAATTTTTGTGTTCTACTCGTGCATATAACATCTACGCATAGACTGGCTCGGATGCCACTGTTGGGAAACACAGTAATTTCAAAAAAATCCCTATGATCACGCAAGATCTATCTAGGTGATGCATAGCAACGAGGGGGAGAGTGTGTCCACGTACCCTCATAGACCGAAAGCGGAAGCGTTAAGTAACGCGGTTGATGTAGTCGAACGTCTTCACGATCCAGCCGATGAAGTACCGAACGCACGGCACCTCCATGATCTGCACACGTTCAGCTCGGCGATGTCCCTCGAACTCTAGATCCAGCTGAGGCTGAGGAAGAGTTCCGTCAGCACAACGGCGTGGTGATGGTGATGATGAAATTACCGGCGCAGGGATTCGCCTAAGCACTATGACGATATGACCGAGATGGAAAACTGCGGAGGGGGGCACCACACACGGCTAAAAGATCAATTTGATCAACTTGTGTGTCTATGGGGTGCCCTGGCCACGTATATAAAGGAGGGGAGGGAAGAGGTGGCCGGCCCAACGGGGGCCGCCAGGTGTGGGGAATCCTACTAGGACTCCGCAGTCCAAGTAGGATTCCCCTCCTCTTTCCTATTCCTAGTAGGAGAAGGAGGGAAGGAGGAAGAGGGGAGAAGGAAGGAGGGGGGCGCCGCCCCCTCCTAGTCCAATTCGGACCAGCCCATGGGGGGCACGCGGCCACCCCTTGAGGCCCCCTCTCCTTTCTAGTATGGCCCATTAAGACCCATTACTTCCCCCGGTGAATTCCCGTAACTCTCCGGTACTTCGAAATATACCCGAATCACTCGGAACCTTTCCGATGTTCGAATATAGCCTTTCAATATATCGATTTCTACGTCTCGACCATTTCGAGACTCCTCGTCACGCCCGTGATCTCATCCGGGACTCCGTACAAACTTCGGTCATCAAATCACATAACCCATAATACATATCGTCATCGAACGTTAAGCGTGCGGACCCTACGGGTTCGAGAACTATGTAGACATGACCGAGAGACATCACCGGTCAATAACCAATAGTGGAACCTGGATGCTCATATTGGCTCCTACATATTCTACGAAGAGCTTTATTGGTCAAACCGCATAACAACATACGTTGTTTCATTTGTCATCGGTATGTGACTTGCCCGAGATTCGATCGTCGGTATCATCATACCTAGTTTAATCTCGTTACCGGCAAGTCTTTTTACTCGTTCCGTAATACTTCATCCCGCAACTAACTCAGTGACAATGCTTGCAATTCTTATAGTGATGAGTATTTCCGAGAGGGCCCAGAGATACCTCTCTGAAACACGGAGTGACGAATCCTAATCTCGATCTATGCCAACCCAACAAACACCTACGGAGATACCTGTAGAGCACATTTATAATCACCCATCTACGCTGTGACGTTTGATAGCACACAAAGTGTTCCTCCGGTATTCGGGAGTTGCATAATCTCATAGTCCGAGGAACATGTATAAGTCATGAAGAGAGCAGTAGCAATGAAATTGTAACGATCATAATGCTATGCTAACGGATGGGTCATGTCCATCACATCATTCTCCTAATGATGTGACCCCGTTCATCAAATGACAACACATGTCTATGGTTAAGAAATATAACCATCTTTGATTAAGGAGCTAGTCAAGTAGAGACATACTAGGGACAATATGTTTTGTCTATGTATTCACACATGTACTAAGTTTTTTGTTAATACAATTTAGCATGAATAATAAACATTTATCATGAAATAAGAAAATAAATAATAACTTTATTATTGCCTCTAGGGCATATTTCCTTCACAACTCCGCTGCCATGCGTGTGCGACTTTGTCGATGAGAGTGTGCAGCTATGTGGCCGTGCGTTTGCTACTATGTCGGTGAGAGTGTGCGGCTACATGGTCATGGTGTGAGACTATGCCGCCGTGCGTGTGCAACTCCCGCAGCCGTGCGTGAGCTACTATGCAGACGAGATTGTGAACCTTTGCAGATGCGCGTGTGTGACTATGCCGATGAGAGTGCAACCAGTGGTCGTGCGTGTGTGGTATGCTTCCACTTTGCCAGCAGTAGTCGGTCGAGCTTACAACATCGCGTCTCTAGCTATACTTGAGTAAGCAATGCAAGCGGGAGCAACATCTAACCATCTTAGTATTTTTCATGTTGTGCAAATTTTTCATGGTAGTATCCAATTGAAAACTACTGTGTGTGCAACTTCAACTATTGTGGATGCCAACTAAAAATGTTACTGGCAAAACTAGATCAACTTAAGAAAACAAGCTTCATAAAATCATACCAACAGTTCATAAAATCTTTAGAACTTCAATATTTTACAGCCTTACATCACTACCAAAACAACCTTATTAGACTAGTTTCATCTAAAGAGCATTTTCAGTTCAAAAATATTTTCTTATTTGTTCCGATGTAACCTAATGAATGTTAGTGTATTTAAATCAATAGTCGGAGTAAGAGAAACACTACCTAAATAGAGGACAAAATGAAGGACTAATCCTTTGTATCACCACTGGACTAGTTTAAGCGTCAAAAGTGAAAACAACTCCAAAGCGACATGCATCAGACACATATCCTTTTATAACTTGGGCTCAATCAATTGCAAAGTAGTCAAGTACTGGGTAGCAGAAGGAGATCTCGGATGCTGGTGTTGACCTGAGGCTGGATCCGATTGGGGAGGGAGCAGTGGCTGGGGCGGTTGGGGAGGATGTCATGGGGGACTAGGCCGTCGTTCTTGGCCGCGCCACACAGGCTGCCCTCCAATGGAGCCGCTCGGTCGTCCTTGGCGCCGCCATCCGGAGCAGCAGCATCGACTATGGGGAAGAAGGGGAGGAGCAGGGCGTCGCCATGGGAGGAAGGGGAGGAGAGAGGTAGCGCCATCGGGAGGAAGGAGAAGAGCAGGGTAGCGCCATGGAGAGAGGAAGGGAAGGAGAGGAGCGGCACCATGGGGAGCAGAGGGAGAGCAGAGCAGCGCGACGGGGAGGAAGAGAATGAGAGGACCAGCAGGGGGAAAGCAGGAGCAGCAACGCGGTGGAGAAAATGGTCAAGAAAAAGAGTGTCGCGCAGCGAGTCTCGTCTCGGACCAAGCAGCACATGCAGGTGGGACTCGCGACAGACACGAGCGATCGTTCGGCCAGGAGCCGGCCGCTCGATTCAGCCAGGAAGCACGCGCGCACGATTAAGTAATTGGGTAAAAGATACCATGGAAAATTTGAATATGCATTTGTCATGGCAATTTTTGATCATTTTTTATGTTACTTCACATACATGCCAAATTTATGCTTATAAAGCATGGAAAATTTGATTAAAAAACGGATGATTAGATTTATGCACCTAGTTGTGTCTCACTCGTCTGTTTTACTGCTAATTCCCAAAAGTCAACGGTTCTGTCCAAGTCACTTTGCTTCTCTTATGTTTTTGCCCTTTTTACCGTTTGACCGTCCGTTTGAAAACTTTATAACTAATTCATACTAAATCAGAAAAATGCAAATAAGATATCAAAATGTTCAAAAAACATCACGTATATATATATGTTAGTGTCATTTGCATTGATGAAAAAAGTGTTGGAAAGTGCACATCCGAGTTTTAGCTCTTTTGGTACCACCATGAATAGTAAACTCTAAAAAAATTCAAAAAAATATGATGGCAAAGAACGACAAATGTTCTAAGTGCTTGCCAAGTTTCATCAGGGAACGACATTGGTGGAAGTCGTGGCAAAAAAAAATCTATTTTGGAGTGCTGATTGTTTTTTTTGCCACGGCACCCACGAATGTTATTACCTGATGAAACTTGGCAGGCACTTAAAACATTTGCCATTCTTTGCCACCAATTTTTTTCTTAAATTTTTGAACATTTTTAGATTTTACTATTCATGGTGGTAGCATAAGAGCTAAAACCCGGATGGGCACTTTCCAACAGTATTTTCATGAATGCAAATGACACTGAAATATAGGTGATATTTTTCTGAACATTTTGATATCTTATTTGTATTTTTTGATTTAGTATGAATTAGTTATGAAGTTTTCAAAGTGACGGTCAAACGGTCAAAGGGCAAAAGCATAAGAGGAGCAAAGTGACTTGGACAGAACCGGTGACTGTTGGGAATTAGGGGTAAAACAGACGAGTGGGACACAACTAGGGGCATAAATCTAATTATCCCAAAAAAATATCGCAGCAAATTTGTATATGCATTTGACATGGCAACTTTGATCATTTTTTGTGTTATCTCACATACACTACAAATTTATTACAAAAAGGATGGCAATTTTGATAGAAATACCATGGAAAATTTAAATGTGCATTTGGCAAGGCAATATTTTGATCATTTTTTTGTGTTATTCACATACATGGTAAATTTATGTCTATAAAGCATGGAAAATTTTGATAAAAAGATAACATGGAAAATTTGAATATCCATTTTCCATGGTAATTTTGATCATTTCTTGGGGTTATTTCACATACATGGCCTTTTTTGTTTGTAAAGCATGGCAAAATTCGATAAAATGCCGTGGAAAATTTGGATATGCATTGGCATGGCAATTTTATTTTATTTTGTGTTATTTCACATACACGACAAATATATTGCACAAAATACGGCAATTTTTAGAAATACCGTGGCAAATTTGAAGTACTTTTTCGACCATCTCAAATTTTAGCAATTGACCCGTGGCAAATTACTTGGTGGATAATGGCAAATTTAATAATTGAAAATCACAAATTTTAGTAGACCATGGTAAATTTACTAATTGACCATTTAGTTTATGGATCATGGTCTCATAATTGACCATGCCAAATTTAGTTTTTTGTATCATGGTAAATTTAGCTTATTGTGCATGGCCCAAATTCTTCTTCTTATGACAATACTCACCTTTTAGAACCATGGCAGTTTAGTTGATTCTTTTCTTTTTTTGAGCATCATGGGAATTAGTGTGTACTCCCTCCGTTCGGAATTACTTGTCGCAGAAATAGATATATCTAGACGTATTTTAGTTCTAGATACATCCATTTCCGAGACAAGTAATTCCGAACGGAGGGAGTATGTATCATGATGATTCTACATCATGTTTCCCATCATGACAAATCTGCACCACTTTTGGCCACCATGGCAACCTTATACATTTTTTCCTCCGATGCTTGTTTTTAGGACCATGGCAAAATTTTCTTTTCTTTTTGCAACATGGCAAAATTACTATTCATGTCGCCATGGTAATTTTTTTATGGTCATGGCATATTCACTTTTTATACATCATGGTTTATTTATTTATGGGCAATGGCAAAATTTTGTGAGCACGACAATTTGTTTCTGGACCAATTTCAAAATTTAATTAAAACCATGGCAAACTTATTTTTTCTAATATGGCAGGTTTTTTTTTGTTGGACAATGGCAATGTTTATATTTTTCAGCAGCTTTTTTTCTATGAATTTCTAGATTTTTGTGGCATTTTTATTTGTAAAGTTTTTGTCAGTTTTTTAGCTGGTTTTTTGTATTTTTTTTCGTGCTTTAGTATCCAAATTGGTCTTGCTCGTGCAACAGGCCAATGCTGGCGCCTTTGTTTATGCTTTTTGTTGTGTTCTTCATTAGCGTTCTGGAAGTGTTCCCGCTGGGAGGCCTCCCAGGCAAAATGAAATGTCCGGTCGCTCCCCCCTGCCATGGGGAACAATTCGTTTGGTTTCAAGTAGGGAGAAATCTGATGTTCACCCCTTATTGGGTCCTATACATTCGCTCGAAATCTTCCTTCACCATTGAAAGCTACTCCCTCCGTTCCTAAATATAAGTTTTTTTAAACATTTTAAATGGACTACAACATACGGATGCATGTAGACATGTTTTAGAGTGTAGATTCACTTATTTTGTTTCGTATGTAATCACTTGTTGGAATCTTTAGAAAGACTTATATTTGGGAACGGAGGGAGTACTAGGCAAATCACCAAACATATGGCAGCACAACACCGGAAGACCAAAGTAAGAATAAACTTTATTCATCATGTTGATTGTACAAAACGGATACACGCCACACGCCATGAAAGAACTTGCCAATAAAGAAAGTGATTACAAAAGATAAAAAGGATCAAACCGGCTACAGACGTACTCTCCGTAGCATGCATGCACATGCAGACTTGTGGCTAGCACGTCTAGTAGTAGAATAGCAACCAAAAAAAAACCTGCAAATAATATCCGCGCCACGATCCGCATGGCCGCATGCAGCCATGCCCATGCAAGGAATGCATGCGTGCATGGGCAGCATGGCACACGTCCGTCGACGGAGATCGCTTAGCACTTGAATCCGGTGGGCACTTTCTTGCCGCAGTCGTTGAGGATGCCGCTGAGGTCGATGGGGAGGTTGAGCTTGACGATGTTGAGGACGTTGGCCTTGAGCACCGTGCAGAGGCACAGGGCCGCCTCCAGCTCGACGAGCCCCTTCAGCAGCGGGCAGCAGGGCAGCGTGGGCGGCGCGCCCAGCTCGGCCTTCACCAGGTTCAGCGCGTTGACGCACAAGCCTATCTTCACCGCGTCGCGTGGGCACCTGCCGAACGAGGCCGGGGTCGGCGTGGGCGTCGATGGGGTGGGCATGGACGGGGTCGGGCAGTTTCCCCCGCACGCGCTGGCCAGGGAGAACACGACCAGGTTCACGGCGAGGAACAGCGCCATCGATGCCTTGCCTGCCAATCTGCCATTGCTGCGACTGATCTGATCACTACACCGCAGAAGCACAGACAAAGTGACTATTGATCAGCTGATCTGGAGCTCTAGATTGCTAAGTGCTTGTGTGCCCCGAGGGTGGTGCTTGAGTCTGGTATTTATGGGGGAAAGATCGGAGTGAATTATTAGCGTGCTTGCATTCTCTTGCTCGTGAACTTGCATGTGATCGACGGCAATTGGGAGTCTGATCTGGATAGGTTTGCTGAATAATATGAGCGTTATATGCAGAATATAGGTACATACATAATAGTTAAACAATTTGGAATGGCACTAGTGACTAGATTGCTCCATTACTGGATGCATGTTGACGTTTGTTGAAAGGGCTTTACGAAGATCTCC